>NC_047103.1:67168097-67170943 GCF_902500255.1 Thalassophryne amazonica
TGCCCAAATAATATAACAGTTTAGATCCACAAACATGCACATCTGTATGTATACTAAGAATTATGTTATTCAGTTTCATATTTTTTTAATATTTTGAGTTTTAAATTTCTTTTGAATTGATGTACTGTAGTACATACTTTGATGTCCTCAGTTAGGTTATTCCATAAATCCACCCCATGTCTCGTAAGGCACATTTGTTTCATTGTTGTACGAGCATACTGTTTTTTTTTATTATTATATTTCCTTCTTAGATTGTAATCTCCCTCTCTTGGAGGTTATCTGATAGTAGGTTTTGTTTCACTTTAAAAATAATTTGTAAAGTTTTAAATTCTGCAAGATCTGCAAAAACAGTGTACTCGTATGATCTCGTATGAAGCCTACATTATGGATGATTCTTATTGCCCTTTTCTGTAACTTAAAAAGTGTGTCTACATTACTTTTAGATGTATTACCCCATACCTCAATGCCATAGCTAATATATGGTAATATTAATGTGCAATAAATAATATATAAGGACTCCTGATCTAAGAAATGTTTGGCTTTCCCCATTATGGAAATACTTCTGGCCATTTTGGATTGTATGCTAGCAATGTGGGGTTTCCAGCACATCCTGTGATCGATTATTATTCCTAAAAATCTATGTTGGTTAACCCTTTCAATAGGAACCATGTCAATTTTAAAATTTACTTTTATTTTCATTTCTGGGTTTTACAAAGAGCATTAATTTTGTCTTTGAAATATTAAGTGACAATTTATTACTATCAAACCAATTTTTTAATTTAATAATTTCTATTTGCATTTCGATCACAAGTTGTTCCAGGTTTTCCCCAGAACATAATATCGTTGTGTCATCAGCAAAGAGGATAAATTTCAGTTTTTCAGAGATGAATTGCAAGTCATTAATATAAATTAAAAAAAGTTTAGGTCCTAAAACGGACCCTTGTGGAACTCCACAATGTATCTGTTTAAACAAAGATTTATATTCTCCTATTTGTACATATTGTTGCCTATTGTTTACATAAGATTGGAGCCAATTTAGTGCAATACCCCTTATGCCAATTTTTTCCAATTTACGTAATAATATGTTGTGGTTAATAGTATCAAACGCCTTTTTTTAAGTCAATGAAGATCGCCATTGTATGTTTCTTTTTATCAATATTATTTGTTATTTCTTCCACTAAATCAATTAAAGCTAAAGTTGTTGATCTATTTTTTCTGAAACCATACTGGTTATCATTTAATATCTTGAACTTTTCAATGTATTGATCTAACCGTACTGTATATAGTTTTTCTAAAATTTTTGAGAGTTGAGGTAACAGATATAGGTCTATAATTTGAGAATACTCGTAGATACTTATCTCCACTTTTATATATAGGTGTAATTTTGGCAATCTTCATTTGGCTTGGAAACTCTCCATTAATAAAAGATAAGTTATAGATATGACTATGCAATTTAATTAATGACTTGTTTAATTATTGTAGTGTAGTGTATTTTCTTTGTTGCCTTCAGGCCGTCGTTATGTTTCACCTGTCTGCAGGACGAATCGGTTGTTAAAATCTTTTATTCCTTCTGCTATCCGTCTTTTAAATTCCTTGTAAGGTGTGGATGTATGGGTATGTGGATGTAGTATGTTGCACATTTTATGTGGATGTAGTATGTTTTGGTTTTTTTTGTGATGTGCCGGTATGCAGGCTGCTGAAATTAATTGCCCCTGGTGGGATGAATAAAGTTGTCTAAGTCTAGTGTCCAACTTATTGCAATCTACTGATTTTTTTGCCTTCAATTCATTAACAGTGTTCATTATTTCCATTTCGTCTGTTGCTGATAGAAAGAATGAATTTGAGTTTACTTGTTCAGTACCTATTTCTGAGGCTGAATATGGCATTTTTATTTCAGCTGCCAATTCTGGCCCTATATTGACAAAATAATGATTAAATGCATTTACTAGCTCTTCGTTGTTATAGATCTTTTTATCACTGTCAATGAAATAGTCCGGCAAGGTACTACGGTTCTCCTTTTTCCTGATGACACTATTTATTACATTCCAGAGACCTTTAATATTTCCCTTGTTTTGTTCTAGTTGTGTTTTATAATACATCTTTTTACAATTTCTTAATACACATGTCAACTTATTTTTATATATTTTATATTTATTTTCTGTTTTGATTGTTCTTTCTTTAATAAATACCCTGTATAGCCAGTTTTTCTTTTTACAGGCATTAATTAAACTGCTTGTCATCCACGGGTTTGTTTTAGCTTGTTGTTTGATTTGGATTGATTTCACAGGGCAACATTGATCATAGAGAGTCAAAAATTTATTCAAAAAAGTGTTATAAGCCGAGTTAACCTCAGTTTCATCTACTATTACTTTCCAGTCTTGTTTTAATAGACTTTGTTTGAATATCATTATTGATTCATTTGTTTTTACTCTTATGAAATTAGTAATCTTAATATTTTTCTTGGCTTTCCTATAGTTATAACTTATTTTCATAGTTAAAAATACTGGTAAGTGGTCACTTATATCGTTTATTAATATGCCACTGGAAATGTCATTGTTTAATATGTTAGTGAAAATATTATCAATTAGTGATGAACTCTGTGCAGTGATTCTGGTTGGTTTAGTTATTTTGGATGGAATGACAAGCTATACATAGTGTCTATAAAATTTTCCGTAGGCTTATGTGTACTCATTCTTAATAAATCTATGTTAAAATCCCCACATATAAAAACATCTTTATGTTCCATTTTCGTATACAAGTTATGCATTAGTTCTGTAAACATTTCAATACTTGATCCAGGAGATCTGTAAACACACATAATCAATATATTTTTTGTTTTCCATTTC
>NC_047103.1:67171043-67246993 GCF_902500255.1 Thalassophryne amazonica
GTATCTACCAGAACACAAATTTCAGAGCTGAATATACAGGTGTTTCTGTGGAGTTACTTCCAGTTAGTTTGCATGTCCTGCCAATCACAGGTATTATTTACCTTCTAAAGCAGTTATAATTACAGAAAACAACTGCCTGGTAAATTTTGACTGGTCCCTCCTCATGTTAATAATTTCACTCCTGTCAACTTCAAATAAGTAATGTTAAAAGCTACAGTGTGATGGATTTAGTGGTACTTATTAGCACAAATGTAATATAACATTTAGAACTATCTGCTCACTAGTGGATAATTACCTGCAACAATGAATGAATGTATTTTCATACACTTAGAATGAGCCCTTCATATCTACATGGTAGAGGGCCCCCTCCTGGACGCTGCCATGTTGATACGGCAGACCAAAAGAGACATACTTATTGCACCTTTTGCATTTGGCAGCAGGGTTGGAAGACTGAATAGACGGAAAATCTGTGGTTGCCCCCCAATATCCTGTCAATGAGTGGCTAGTGGAGTACAACAACTCTGAGAATCCACATTTTTATGAAATGGAGGATCATACATATCGTTTATCACAAAAAACAAGGGAGCCTGAACCCAGTCCTCAAAGAATGCTAAGGAAACAAAATCCTCACCAGTGACGCCACAATGTAATCTGCAACTTCACCACTTGATGGCATTAACTCCTACACACTGTAGCTTTAAAGTTGACATATACATATATACATATATATATACATATATATATATATATATATATATATATATATATATATATATATATATCATATTTCACAGTGGATAGAGTGTGTGCTGTGGAATCAGTTTTATTATTGTTGGATGAGCTTATGCTGCAGACTGAGGTCATCCAGCTTGATTGATGGTAAATATTACTTGGTAATCCTGATTAAATACTGCAACAGCCAGAAGCATCGATAAATGACATGGAACATAACATACTAAGCTTAAGCAAACTTCCAATAAAAAAAGTGCAAAACAAAAATGGCAAATAAGTCCAAGGAAATTTTGAACAGGATGAAAATTTTAAAAAAATTAAGTCGTCAGGTGTAGCTGCAATTGGACTCTTCTCTCAATAAGCAGACAATAACTACAATAACTTAATTTGACCAAGGCAGCGGTGAGGGGTGGGGGGGTGGAGCCTTCACCTTTCCACCTTCCAAGTAACATGCACAATACTTGTGTCCCATGAGTTCCAGCATATTGTACTGCAAAGTCTCTATGTGGATGGTTCTTTAACAAGTGACTTTCCAGAAGACAATTTGTCTGTCCTCGCCTCCTGTGATTACTGTGGTGCACAGCTCATTCATCCACATGGCTGTGACAGCACCTGTGCATGTGACAGGACATGTTAGCAAGCGTTATTATAACCTGCTGGTTTTTTTAAATGACTTCTACAAATACAAACCATAAAAAGCCATTTTTCATGTATGTGTAATTGTCTTGGGTTATCCCCTCTAAAAACAAGAATACTACCACAAATGCAAAGAAGTCTTCTACTGCTCACTTGTATTTCAGGTACATCGCAAAAAAATTACAATATCATGAAAAAGTCAAATATTTCAGAACAGTTCTATATTCTAAATGCATTACATATAACTTTATATAACTAAAATGTTTAAACCATTTTTTTATTTGAATTCAATTACAGCCTACAGTTACAAAAACATAAAATGCAGATTTACAATAAAGAAATGACAAATTTATGTTAAGTATGTTTATTTGTGCACTCAATACTTGATTGAGGGATCTTTTGAATGAATAACTGGATCAGTGTGGTGTGGCATGGAAGTGATCGGTCTGTGGTACTGCTGACGTTTCATGGAAGCCCAAGTTGCTTTGTGAGCAGCTTTTAGCTTGTCTGTATTGGTGTGTTTGGTATATTTCATGTTCCCTGTTACAGTACCCCATGGAGAATATATGAGGTATTATCTATGGGGCCAGTCAGGTACAATATTACCATGGTCAGCAAAGAAATTACTGGACTTTTTGGCACTATGTGCAGGTGTCAAGTACTGCTGGAAAAGGAAATCAGGATCTCCATAAATCTTGTCAACAGATGAAAGCATGAAGTGCTCGAAAGTCTTCAGAGATGCACCTGTATTTGTCTGTTATTAGGTAAATAAGTATTTGATACACTGTTGATTTTGCGAGTTGTCCCACCTGCAAAGAATGGAGAGGCCTGTAATTTTTATCGTAGGTACACTTCAACTGTGAGAGACAAAATCTAAAAAACAAAAACATCCAGAAAATCATTGATTTACAACCCCACTTTCAATGAAGTTGGAACGTTGTGTAAAATGTAAATAAAACAGAATACAATGATTTGCAAATCCTTTCCAAATTTCCAAATTGAATATAGGTTGAATACCTATATTCAATTGAATACACAACAAAGACAATATATTTAATGTTCAAACTGATAAACTTTATTGTTTTGTGCAAATATTTGCTCCTTTTGAAATGGATGCCTGCAACACGTTTCAAAAAAGCTGGGACAGTGGTATGTTTACCACTGTGTTACATCACCTTTCCTAACAGCACTTAGTAAGTGTTTGGGAACTGAGGACACTAATTGTTGAAGCTTTGTAGGTGGAATTCTTTCCCATTCTTGCTTGATGTACGACTTCAGTTGTTCAACAGTTCGGGGTCTCCGTTGTCATATTTTATGCTTCATAATGCGCCACACATTTTCAATGGGCGACAGGTCTGGACTGCAGGCAGGCCAGTCTAGTATCTGCACTCTTTTACTATGAAGCCACACTGTTGTAACACGTGCAGAATGTGGCTTGGCATTGTCTTGCTAAAATAGGCAGGGACGTCCCTGAAAAAGACATTGCTTGGATGGCAGCATGTGTTGCTCCAAAACCTGGATGTACCTTTCAGCATTGATGGTGCCATCACAGATGTGTAAGTTGCCCATGTCATGGGCACTAACACACCCCCCATACCATCACTATTGTAATTCATTATTATCAGGTTGTCCTAAAAGTTCCCTAAAAAGCCTTCAGTTAATTCAAAATGCTGCAGCTAGAGTACTGACGGGGACTAGAAGGAGAGAGCATATCTCACCCATATTGGCCTCTCTTCATTGGCTTCCTGTTAATTCTAGAATAGAATTTAAAATTCTTCTTCTTACTTATAAGGTTTTGAATAATCAGGTCCCATCTTATCTTAGGGACCTCGTAGTACCATATCACCCTAATAGAGCGCTTCGCTCTCAGACTGCAGGCTTACTTGTAGTTCCTAGGGTTTGTAAGAGTAGAATGGGAGGCAGAGCCTTCAGCTTTCAGGCTCCTCTCCTGTGGAACCAGCTCCCAATTCAGATCAGGGAGACAGACACCCTCTCTACTTTTAAGATTAGGCTTAAAACTTTCCTTTTTGCTAAAGCTTATAGTTAGGGCTGGATCAGGTGACCCTGAACCATCCCTTAGTTATGCTGCTATAGACGTAGACTGCTGGGGGGTTCCCATGATGCACTGTTTCTTTCTCTTTTTGCTCTGTATGCACCACTCTGCATTTAATCATTAGTGATCGATCTCTGCTCCCCTCCACAGCATGTCTTTTTCCTGGTTCTCTCCCTCAGCCCCAACCAGTCCCAGCAGAAGACTGCCCCTCCCTGAGCCTGGTTCTGCTGGAGGTTTCTTCCTGTTAAAAGGGAGTTTTTCCTTCCCACTGTAGCCAAGTGCTTGCTCATAGGGGGTCGTTTTGACCGTTGGGGTTTTACATAATTATTGTATGGCCTTGCCTTACAATATAAAGCGCCTTGGGGCAACTGTTTGTTGTGATTTGGCGCTATATAAAAAATTTGATTGATTGAATTGATTGATTGATCACAGATGCTGGCTTTTGAACTTTGCGCTGGTAACAATCTGGATGGTCTTTTTCCTCTTTTGTTCAGAGAACACAACATCTACGATTTCCAAAAACAATTTCAAATGTGGACTCATGAGACCACAGCACACTTTTCCACTTTGCGTCTGTCCATTTCAAATGAGCTCGGGCCAAGAGAAGGCAGCGGCATTTCTGGATGTTGTTGATGTATGGCTTTCACTTTGCATAGTAGAGTTTTAACTTGCACTTGTAGATGTAGCGACGAACTGTGTTAACTGACAATGGTTTTCTGAAGTGTTCCTGAGCCCACGTGGTAAGATCCTTTACACAATGATGTTGTTTTTTTATTCAGGGCCTACTGAGGGACTGAAGGTCACGGGCATTCAATGCTGGTTTTTGGCCTTGCCGCTTACATGTAGAACGTTCTCCAGATTCTCTGAATTTTCTGATTATATTATGGACTGTAGATGATGGAATCCCTAAATTCCTTGCAAGTGAACATTGAGAAACATTGTTCTTAAACTGTTGGACTATTTTTTTCATGCAGTTTTCACAAAGTGGTGATCCTCGCCCCATGTTTGCTTGTGAACGGCTGAGACTTTTGGGGATGCTCCATTTATACCCAATCATGAGTGTCCTCAGTTCCCAAACACTTAAGTCTTGTTAGAAGGAAAGGTGATGT
This sequence comes from Thalassophryne amazonica, assembly GCF_902500255.1. NCBI lineage: Eukaryota > Metazoa > Chordata > Actinopteri > Batrachoidiformes > Batrachoididae > Thalassophryne > Thalassophryne amazonica. The sequence continues at coordinate 67,175,574 of NC_047103.1, forward strand.
AACACAATGGTGGACATACCACTGTCCCAGCTTTTTTGAAACGTGTTGCAGGCATCCATTTCAAAATGAATTTGCACAAAATAAAGTTTATCAGTTTGAATATTAAATATCTTGTCTTTGTGGTGTATTCAGTTGAATATAGGTTGAAGAGGATTTGCAAATCATTGTCTTCTGTTTTTTAATTTACATTTTACACAACGTCCCAGCTTCATTAGAAGTGGGGTTGTAAATCAAAAAAATACATGAATACATGGCCTGACAGGTGCAACCTCAACCATGAGAGTTGCAGAACAGAAACTCCAAAATAATTTTCAAGTCTCTCTAATGCTGCGTTTACACATAACAACGACAAGTCACGAATGCCACGAAGTACACATTCTTGGCCACTGATCACGAATGTGATGATTCGGAGCAGAGGCGTCAGGGGTCCTCAGGAACTGCTGCAACCTGTTACCACACGTTACGATTAATGGCACGTGTTGCTGCAGAATTATCAGGAACCATTACGCACGGTCAACAATAGTGTTCTGCGCTATTGCGCATAACAGCGCATCATTAAGTTCTGTCACATTGTGAACAAGGTGAATTGTCTCCACACACACACACACCCATATTCATCCAACCGAATTCAGATCTCTCCAGTTTTTCAGAAGAACTTTGTGATTGCATGCGTAGTCTGGCTCTGTGCCATGGAGTGGCACAGAGAGGAGGAGGAGGAGACGGACAGAGCCAGATGTGTGGCTTCATGCGGGTCTTGTCTCACCCATTTTCCCAAACATCAGGCACATGCAGCAGGTGGAACACCTGCAGGAGCGCGCTGAAGAGCACTGAAATGAGACTTTTAGCCGACTTGGTGTCAGCAATCAAACTAAATGCGGTGCAGCAGGGTTTAATTGTGCGTGCGCTTCTTCCTCCGCCGGACTGGAGGAGGTGCAGAGATGTCTGGCTGCACGTGAGTCTCGTTCCTCTGGTTCCTCTGGCTCAGACTCCCGCTCATCGGTTACAACAGCAGGTGGAACACCTGCAGGAGCGTCCTGAGGAGCTTCAGCAGGAACCGCGGAAAGACATTTGGAGCCGAGTTTAATTGTGCGCACGAGACAGAAAACTGATTTGTTGTGGCACGCAGTAAAATGTGACGCCGCGTTACAAGTCGTGTCAAAACTTGACAGTTTCTGTGTCACTTCGTAATAATGCGTGACAGTTAGGGCTCCAAGAACCATCACAGGAACCACTACGAACGTTGTCATGTTCTATTAAGGATCAATACTCATCAAGACGGATCAATACGTTCAGTTGCGAGCTCCACGACGTGAGACGAAATGAGGATGGTGTGTGACATTTGTGGAAGATTTTTTGACAGGCAAAAACATTCTCCACGAATATCAAGAATATCACGCACCAACACGCACTATTAAGAAACCTATTCAGATGCGTTAAGTCACATTAAGAATGTCAGGAATGTGTCACGAATGACAGAAAAATGACATTCGTAACACGTCTTGGTTATGTGTAAACGCACCTTAACATTGTACCACAAGTTACTATTTGAAAAGTAGCACTCAGATCCAGTAATAGCAAGACTGACACACCATCATCCACAGTCAGCAGCAGATCCTTCAACACTCTTTTCAATGTGGGTTCTGTGGAATGCTGCACAGTATCTGCCGGCTGCAAAGCTTCACAACGGTCACTTTCCAACAAATAAGGCAGCACTTGGTGAGTGGTCAGTTTCAGAGGAATTTAAAATAGCAAAAATAAATTAAAAATAGGTGTATACCAGAGTGTCCAGGGATCTTGTTAGTGATGCTGTTGTTGAGGAGGTCCCACAAAAGAAGGTTACCAAACTGACCCCCACACAGGACCGAGTTCCCGTCCCAACAGAAACACCTGGAGCCACACAAACAAGTTAGCCAACAAGACAAATTATTTAAGAGAGTACTCGTGCTTGTTACTAAATAGGACTTAAAAAATAAAATCTATAAATCTATAGAATGTAAATAAGTCTCTCTATATTTGTGCTGATATACAGTAGATTTAACTGCAAGACTATTAACTGCAGAACCTGTTGTGGATAACTCATGCTGTGCAAGAGAGAGTGGCCCCATGACGCTGCCATGAGGGCTACAGGCTCTCAGCTAGACGTCAGTGTAGACCTGCTGGTCGTCACGTTGTCATTTTGCATATTTAAAAGAAACCAACATGGAAATAAATAGGAGGTTCACTGGTCTTCACCTGTATCTATCAGAATTTTAAAAGCCCAGAGCTGAATATGCAGGTTTTACTGAGTTCCTGAGAGAACATTTGTGGACCCACTCACTGGATGAGTGGGTCCAGTGAGTCACTGGATTACTTCATTAAGTCCGTCACAGGGAATATCACTGGAGATGTCAAAATGCCAACAGTGGCCATGTGTCTTAAAGCAGCTCTCTCACAAGCTTAGGAACACTGGGGCCTACTTTGAAATCTTAAAATCTTCTGGGGCCTACTAAAACCCAAACCAAATCACAATTTTGATTGATATTAAAGGTTAAGATGAAGTATTTCCATACAGAAATAGCAGTTTGCATCTGAACTCTTTAAAAGAGTTCAGATGCAAGCCGCTATGTCTGTTTGTCTTAAATGGGGACAAATGAAACTGAAAATACGAATTCACAGCAGAACAATTTGGAAAATCCAGATATACATAAGCAGTCAAGTGTACTTGATCACATAAATGAAAACACAATTTCAATCTCATGGCTTTGTTTTATTACTTCAAATTACATTTTACTAACAAATATTTTGAGGTAATTTAGATTTTTGTGTGTGTGTGTGTTTTTTTATTATTTTACAAACTTAATTTATTTTTGAGGACATTTTATTATTAATTTATTTTTACTGACATCTCATGGCTCACCTACACTAATTTCTCAGCCCACACTTTGGGAATCACCACCATAAAGACTCCTCATTTAGATTATAAATTCAGACTGAGCTGCAGTGACTCTCTAACTTGCTAAAAGATTTTAAGTCAGTCAGAGTGGTTTTGATTTGTTGAAGTGAACACGTGCAGGAACAAAGTTTAGTGGCTTTAAGTAAATACTAATTTTAACTGAGTACTTCCTGCTATGTGGAAGTAGTTTTACCTCTGCTCCTCCTCAGCTTTCACCGAAGAGATCACCATCCCCGTCTGGACGTCTGTTACCTTCATGAAGCAGTCAGTACTGATGCTGAGAATGTGTCGGCTATCTGAGGATGGAAATGTCACCAAATTTAAGTCTGGTGAAGTTTATAGGCTGTGGGTTTAAAGGGTAGCTGCTGAAAACCTAATAAAAGAAGCCTGTTAACAGCTCAGTACCTAAAGTCAAAACACATTTTCCTTTACTTGCTGTAGAACACAAACCAGAATACAGCGTGGACGGTTTTACATGTACCGGGACTGAAAGCAGCTTGGTGAATGGTTCCTTTGTGACAGCAGACTTGCTGCAGTATTCCATAGCTGCTAGTGTCCCATATGGTGATGATTCCATCTTTACAACCAGATACCAGCAGCGTCCCAGCTGGACTCAAAGCAACAGTGTTGACCTGGACATGGATAACAAACGAGGTAAGAAAACACAAACTGCTGACAGTTCAAATCCTTTAACCACTGAGCATTTTTACAGTCATGTCTAAGTGTCTGGACAGTGACAATTTTGTAATGTCTCTACACACCACCACAATGCAGTTTTGGGTTGAAACAAAACTCTGTACGTACTTGTACTGTAGACTGTTGGCTTCAATTCAAGAGGTTTAACAAAATTATCACATCAGTTGTTTAGGAATTACAATAATTTATAAGCATAGTACCTCCATTTTCAGTGCCTATAACTAATTGGAAAAGCCAAATATGAATACAAATCATCACTTTTATAGATTATTATATGGTATGTGATTTTGCCAACTTCTGATTGGCCCATTCGCCACTTTCTGAGCTGTACCACATGCCAAGTTGACCGCTGGTGGAGCTGAGTTGACCACTGGTGGAGCCGAGTACACCTCACATGCAGCGTAGCGCTAGCCAATCAAGCGACGCCTTCTATCGACAACGACCAATCAGATAACGCGATACAACACCTACTTTGGCCCGCTTCAAGTTGCGTTGTATGTCGTCATGACGACGCTGTGTATACAATACAGTAAAAACTAAGGGCACAGAAAAAAATAAAAAACGCTGCTGGCTGCAGCTGCTGCTCCTCAGTCTTCTCTCACAAATGTGTTTAAATACAGTCCATAAAAGTCCAGCTCACAGACTGATTGCCAGAGACAGGACATGTCAACGTTTAGTTAAAAAGTCCGGACACTCCAGTCCACTCACGGATGATTTGTTCGTGCACACACATGTGAACAATTCCAAGAAAAAAAAAAGGCTGCCTGCGCTCCTTGCTCTCCGCAAACTCTCTCATCACTGTGTTAAAGAAAGGACATAAGTCCTACTCACAGACTGATTGCCAGAGACAGGACATGTCCACATCAACTATATCTCCAGACATCTCCACATTTACTCACAGACGGTTCATTCGCATGCATGCGCACACGCCATCTCGCGCGCGCATCTTGCGGTCAAAGATAAACTATAACAGAACTCAGAGCGCAGACCTGCAGCTCAGCACAAGAACAAATATAAAGTAGAAGATAAATCAGAGTGCACAGCCTGTCTGCAGCACGCACCTGACGCAGACGTTCCTGCGTCGTCATGACACCACAGGAAGCTTGGGGCAGCCCTGGTGTGAAAGGGGCTTTAGAGATTGTGCTCATGAAGTATTTTGGACCTGTTGGTGCAGTATGAGAGTAATAATAAAGAGTTGAAACTTGAGATTGATTTTTCAGTTTTAGTATGTTTGACAAACTCCCAATTTTCTTGTTTACCATATAATAAAACAGTTATACACCTCATCAAAAGTCTATAATTGTATAAAGTTGTCATTAGACAACTCAATCGATGGATACATGAATATTTACAAGTCAATATCTCTGACAATATGAAGAAGTTAAAGGATTGTGCGGATGTATGACTGATGAAACATGAAATGGGGCAACATTTGCCTGTGGCATTACTAGGATTTTAAAACAACAAAACCAGCCAAATCCAGGCTCAAGTCTCCTATGCTGCTCCTGGCAAACTTTGGCTGAAATTTTCAGAAAACCCTTCTCTGTTGTACTGTATAACTGGTGTTGGAACAGACTAATGATTTACTTTGCACTTTCTCCAGTCACAGCCAAAGATGTCTGTAGGTCCTTCAGAGTTGTATGGATGTCTTGGAGGTTTCCCTCACCCGTCTCCTTGTGCTGTCACTCAGTGACATACTCAGTGACTTAGAAACCTTCATTTATGTATTTCCTTACTTGTCTAAAGAAAACTGTGACTAGTATTTCACATAAGTGAAGGAAAATGAAGCGACAAAAAGGAACATTTTGAGATAGGTTCAGCTAATTACTTTAAAATAATATTATATGTTTTAATTACTTTCAAATTTTTCTCTCCAAAATGTCGCAATCCTTAATCATGGTTGTACTAAACCCCAGCATCATGATAAGAATGTTTCTGTGTTCACTGTAGGCAGTTGTACTGTTTCACCTTGTACCATGTTTCATGGACTGCACCTTGATCACTTGTCTCAGGAAATTCAATGCAAAGTGCATATTTTCAGTGCTATATTTATAGGCATATTCGTCATCAGTTAGGGGCAAAATAAATAAATAAATAAATCAAGCATCCACCAAACAGTTAATATTGTTACTCACTCCGGCATCATGTTCTAACTCAGCCAGCAGCTCAAAATGGGATCTCCTGTGACTGGATTTACCATCAGAAGAACACTGCCACACCTGGGACAAAAAAAAAAAGAAAAAAAAAAAGCCATGTTGTTGCCTTTTATGGCCAAATAACTTGTGGAACAATTACAATACATCTTAAATGCATACTGATTCATGCTGTAGCATACTGTAAATGTTGTAGCATCACCTTAGTCCAACAGATTAGTTTTTGTCTTCCAGTTTTACCTTGACAGTGGAATCCCAGGATGCTGTGTAAAGCCGCTCGTCAAACCAACACATCTCGCTCACAGCGTCATCGTGGCCCATCAGTGTGTCCTGCCGTCTGCCGTACGGGACCGAGTAAAAGTAACTGCAGAAGCGCAACACCGAGGTCACGAAAATGGTGTGGCAGTCTGAGAACCAGACCAACTGTGTCAACATATACTAAAAAAGAAATGCTAGATTTATGAAAGATTAATCCTTTAAGTCATTTACCAGATTCTAAAGTGTGACGTTTGCTCTTTTGTAAAAGTAAATGAAATACAGCTCTCTGTTTGCAACTGAACAAAAATGTAACTTGAATATAAAGATAAGCAGAAATATAACTGAATCATAGAAATGATAAATAATGTAAGTGATTTCTTTCACAACACGTACATATTGTTATCCCATGAAGAACAAACCACAGTTTTTCCATCTGGCAGCATCAAACATGATGATAATGCCTGAAAAACATCCAATAGTTGAGATTTCATCTAAGAGTGAAATTATAAAATAAGAAGACACAAAGAAGAAACATGAATTAAATGGTTAAAAAAAAAAAAACATACCATGTTTGAGAAGGACATGCTTCTCTGAAAATCCTTCAGTTCTTTGGAAAACATTTTAAGGGTCGAGTCTAAAAATGAAGAGGTACAGTTAGGATGTGTTACAATCAACATCATCCCAGTCTAAAAACACAATGAACTGATGCTGTACTGGAAAAATACAGTCGTTACACTTTGAACTCATCCATACTTTGCACATTTTGCTACAGCTACAAACCTGCATTACCATTTTGTACAAATGATTGGGAATTCTGGGCAAATTATGCTTAACTTTTTATTAGATCACATCAAACAATATTTTCAGCCTTCTTTCTACAAAATATTGGAAGGTTCTATAAGATCTAAATGAAATAAGAACACTGGGTCATACTCTTGAAGTTTCTTACTGACTACACTACTGGTGCACTACTACTTAGTGCACCAAAACAACCTTGATCTGGCATATACATAAAAATTTGAATTAAAAAAAGAAAAATAGAAAAGAAAACTCAATTAAATTGGAGATGATATATATATATATATATATATATATATTTTAAATATAAAAACCCATACCCTAAATCCAGAAAAATAAAATTTTTATACTGAATTCTAAAATGTGCAAAAACTTGACAAACGTGCACTGTATGTCATACACATCAGCAATGCTAAATTTCCCCTTCCAATGTGTTTTTACTGTGAATAAAATGGATTGATATTCTTGATACACAATTTAGTATTTGCAGCATTACCACTAGATGGCAGAAGTAGCAGCTCCACAGAGCTGTGACCTTTGCCTTGATTGAAGTTCAACAGTCTATCAGATAGTGGTTTTGAAAATGGAGAAAAGTAAACAGACATCTCCACACACTGTGATAAAGTGAACCTCAGAAAGGACAGAGCAAGAAGATTTCAGCTAACCTTGCATTTATTACACAGACACACACGTGGCAAAATGAGCAAAAAAGATGTTCTGCAGACCTTGGGAAGTGGAGAAAATAGCTGTTGCATCTCGGTTCACAGTGATGCCCGTCACGGCCCTGTACAATCACAACAACAACTTGGTTACCTCAAAATGTAAATGCAAAAATTTCCACATCAGAATGAAGTAAGAAAAAACAAATGTGAAGAGCAAACTTTTTCTCTATAATTTTCTAAAGGTGGAGGACATTCTGATGGCAGCTACCTGGACTCGGCTGTTCATCTTCTACAAGTATCTCTAACAGATCTTAATGTACGAGGTCTGTCAAAGTAACGGTGCTTTTAATTTTTTTTTTAAACTATATGGATCTGAGTCATATGTTTTTACGTCAGACAAGCTCGAACCCTCGTGCTCATGCGTGAGTTTTTCCAAGTTTCAACAAGGGATTTTGTCATGGAAAGACGCACGGAGGCTTCGTGCGTAATGACCGATTCGCTGTTTGAGCGAGACAAAGGAACACCTCCGTTTCGGTGTGTCAGAGGACAAGTTAGGACAAGCCCAGCTCTCCACAATTTCTCTGATACTTACTGGACTGGTAAGCATTGAAAGCCGAGATAGGCATGTCCCAACTTGTCCCATGACACCATGAATCGGTCGTTACGCACGAAGCCTCCGCGCGGCTTTCCATGACAAAATCTCTTGTTAAAAGTGAAATCTGCCGGAAAATGGCTGATGTCCAGCTCTTGTGATAACCAGAGAAAGTGCACACAACGGTCTCATATCCACAGAGTCATCAGCTTAGAAATGATCTGGCGTTTTCTGCCTCGTCGTCGCAGCTCGGAGCGGCGAGCGTCCTTAAAGCCGTCCTTAAAGCTGTAGTAACAGTCTTATTCTCTGTGAAGCCCGTAAAATTTTCACCGAAAGCCAGATAAATTTTTCAAATGGTTTCCAGATGCCAGTCTCTAACAGCTTCTGAAAAACTTCTGATGGGAAAAAAGTCCAAATCATTCCGCCATTTCCAGACAATGAAAATCCGACAAGGGGGCGGGACCACTCCTTCCACAAGGCGTGCTCACAGGCGAATGATGTCACCGACAGGCGTGGAAAAACTCACGCATGCGCACGAGGGTTCAAGCTTGTCTGACGTAAAAACATATGAATGAAATCCATATAGTTTTTAAAAAAATAAAAAGGACCGTTATTTTATTGACAGACCTTGTACTTACCAGCATGAAGCTGCAACAGCTGCCTGCATGCAATTCAGTTGTTTCTTATGTTACATACTTGTACATGGACTAGATATATGAGGTCTATTAGATAATAAACCGACCCTTTTATTTATTTTTTGTTTAACTATATGGATTTGGATGACGTGCGATTACACCAATCATGCTTGAACCCTCGTGCGCATGCATGAGTTTTTTCACGCGTCGGTGACATCATTTCCCTGTGGGCAGGCCTTGAGTGAGATGTGGTCCCGCCCTCTCGGCTGAATTCCTTTGTTTCACACGCTGCTCGAGATGGCGCGCGTTGCTTTATCAAAATTTTTTCTGGACCTGTGAGGAATATCCGAGTGGACACTATTCAAGAAATTAAGCTGGTTTTCGTTGAAAAGTTTAACGGCTGATGAGAGATTATGGGGTGTTTCTGTCGGTGTAAGGACTTCCCACGGAGCGGGACGTCGTGCAGCGCTTCCAGGCGCCGTCGTCGGCCTGTTTCGACCTGAAAACATCCTAATTTAAGGCTTAATTCATCCAGGACGTCGTGAGAGAACAGAGAAGATTCAGAAGAGGCCAGCATGAGGACTTTATGCGGACATTCCACTGTTTAAGGACATTTTTAATGAAAGACGTGCGCGCAAATTCGCCGAGTCGTTTCCGTGACGACTCGGCAAATCTGTGTGCGCCGCGACAGGAAAAACACCTCCGTGTTGAAAACCATTTGTAAAATTCAGGCGGCTTTGATGGCTTTCAATAAGTGAGTAACTGAGAAATTGCTTAACAGCTTGGGCATGTTCCAACTTGCCCGTTAAGGTTTCCAACTGAGGTGTTTTTCCTGTCGCGACCCCCCGCGGTCGGGTCCGGCCCGATATGCGACTCTGCCCGCACGTTCTTTCATTACAAAATAACAATAACAAAATAACAATGGAATGTCCGAATAAACTCCTCATGCCAACTTCTTCTGAAAGTTCTCTGTTCTCTGACGACTTACTGGGTCAACAGAGCCTGAAATGTGGATGTTTTCAACTTGAAACGGTGAGATGCTGCCGCCTCGAAGCGCAGATCGCCGTCAGGCGCCGTGGGCCGTCCTTACGGCGACAATACCAGACCAAAATCTCTCATCAGCCGTTAAAATTTTTACCGAAAACCAGCTGAATTTATCGAATGGTGTCCACTCAGTTGTGCCTTACAGTTTTGAAAAAATTTTGATCAAACAAAGCAGCAGTCTCTGAGCCATTCCTAAACAATGAAAAAAAAAAACGACGAGAGGGTGGGCGACTTCTCACTCAAAGACTGCCCACAGGTGAATGACGTAACCGACAGGCGTGAAAAAACTCTCGCATGCCCACGAGGGTTCAAGCATGTCTGATGTAATCACACATGATTCAAATCCATATGGTTTTTGAAAAAAATAATAAGGTCGGATACTTTTCTAATAGACCTCGTATACTGCAATATTTAAAAGGTCTGATAAAATGTTTGGGTTCAGTATGTAGTAAGTTTGCCCATCTCCAGTTGATTCCAAGGAACTAAGCTTTCAACCACTGTGAGGTTAAACGCCTATTGTCGCATATACGACATGTATGCTACAATATTTGACTCAAATATGCAACATACCAAATTGACCGGTATGCCTGTTGTCGCAAATTTGCAACATACCATTATTATTATTATAACATTATAACATAAATTATTACCAAAATACCAAAATTACTATTTATTTTTTGTGCAAAAGTGTAATTAATAATCTCAACATTATTTACCATCTACTTAAAGGCAAAACACACACAAAACATTTTTTTATATACAGCTATAGAAATTCAGGCGTTAAGGGGTTAAAAAGTGGCCAAATGCAACAGGTTACTAATTTCACACCAAGGGTGTTAAATATACACACAATAGCACAAAGCACATATGGTGTACTGAATACTGTATAATGACCAGGCCAGTGGGGAGCTGCTACAAAAAGGCAATATTCAGAAACCTTGAATGAACAAGACGTCAGTATAAAGAAAAGGTATTTGGAATAGCAAGAATTATTATGTTTTCTTTTTTTCATTTTATTTATGTTTATTTATTTTACAAGTCCAATTCCAATGAAGTTGGGATGTTGTGTGAAATGTAAATAAAAACACAATACAATGATTTGCAAATCCTCTTCAACCTATTATACCTATACCTAATTGAATACACCACAAAGACAAGATATTTAATGTTCAAACCTATAGACTTTTTAGTTTTTGTGCAATTATTTGCTCATTTTGAAATGGATGCCTGCAACACATTTCAAAAAAGCTGGGGCACGGGCAACAAAAGACTGGGAAAGTTAATGAATGCTCAAAGAACACCTGTTTGGAACATTCCACAGGTGAACAGGTTAATTGGAAAGAGGTGAGTGTCATAATTGGGTATAAAAGGAGCATCCCCAAAAGGCTCAGCCGTTGACAAGCAAAAATGGGGTGAGGATCACCACTTTGTGAACAACTGTGTGAAAAAAATAGTCCAACAGTTTAAGAACAATGTTTCTCAACGTTCAGTTGTAAAGAATTTAGGGATTCCATCATCTACACTCCATAATATAATCAGAAGATTCAGAGAATCTGGAGAACTTTCTACACGTAAGCAGCACGACTGAAAACCAACATTGAATGCCCATGACCTTCGATCCCTCAGGCGGCACTGCATTAAAAACTGACATCATTGTGTAAAGGATATTACCGCCTGGGCTCAGGAACACTTCAGAAAACCATTGTCAGTTAACACAGTTCGTCGCTACATCTACAAGTGCAAGTTAAAATTCTACCATGCAAAATGAAAGCCATACATCAACAACATCCAGAAACGCCGCCGTCTTCTGTGGGCCCGAGCTCTTGGGAAATGGACAGACGCAAAGTGGAAAAGTGTGCTGTGGTCTGATGATTGCAGTGGTTCACATTTCAAATTGTTTTTGGAAATCATGGACATCGTGTCCTCCAGACAAAAGAGGAAAAAAGACCATCCAGATTGTTACCAGCGCAAAGTTCAAAAGCCAGCATCTGTGATGGTATGGGGGTGTGTTAGTGCCCATGGCATGGGCAACTTACACATCTGTGATGACACCATCAATGCTAAAAGGTACATCCAGGTTTTGAAGCAACACATGCTGCCATCCAAGCAACGTCTTTTTCAGAGACGTCCCTGCTTATTTCAGCAAGACAATGCCAAGCCACATTCTGCACGTGTTACAACAGTGTGGCTTCATAGTAAAAGAATGCAGGTACTAGACTGGCCTGTCTGCAGTCCAGACCTGTCACCCACTGAAAATGTGTGGTGCATTATGAAGCGCAAAATATGACAATGGAGACCCTGGACTGTTGAACAACTGAAGTCGTACATCAAGCAAGAATGGGAAAGAATTCCACCTACAAAGCTTCAACAATTAGTGTCCTCAGTTCCCAAAGGCTTACTGAGTGTTGTTAGAAGGAAAGGTGATGTAACACAGTGGTAAACATACCACTGTCCCAGCTTTTTTGAAACGTGTTGCAGGCATCCATTTCAAAATGAGCAAATATTTGTACAAAAACAATAAAGTTTATCAGTTTGAACATTAAATATCTCGTCTTTGTGGTGTATTCAAGTGAATATAGGCTGAAGAGGATTTGCAAATCATCGTATTCTGTTTTTATTTATATTTTACACAACATCTCAGCTTCATTGGAAATGGGGTTGTAGTCATGAGGATTAAGTTTCTCTGTGATTTTGTCTTTTGTCACAACGCAGCTAATGTTCTATCATTTTGTTAAACAAAAAAACAACAACGAAAAACCCCCGAAATGTTGGGAATGGAATTGGCCAGTGGTCACATACTAGTTCTGTGACCACGAGGGAATATCAATGCATGTCTTGCAATTTTCTCAATGTTTCAAAATAAAAATTTTGGAAAGAAAAAAAAAAAAGAAGCAAGTAATGATGTGGTATTATTAATGTGTGAATACTGTCAGTTCAATTAAATTGCAGTCATGTGATTTTATAATGAATATAATACATGGTCCAATAACAATTTAGTGGCTACAAAACTGTGAGCTGTCCAGTGACCTTATGTCCTAACACAGTATGAAGAAATTCCCTGTATTCACTCTGGATACTTTCTGACTTACTCTTTGTGGATTTTGTGGCCGGAGACGATTTTAAGATTTCCCATGTTTGTCCAGCCTAACTTCCTGCTCTCCTCTGTCAAGTCTTCAAAAGATTCCTCACTCGGTGAAGCTGCAAAACAAAAGAGGCTATGTACTTTTGGAATGTAGACAACCCGCAAAACAGTCTCCCACAATCCAAGTTAGTGGATGTTGCTGATGGCAAAGTAAGCACTGAAAACATATCATTAACAATTCTTCATAAACACTGGAACAAACTAAGCTGCTATCAAACCTGGTCAAGTTCAGCCTTACTTTGTGTTGAACTGTTTATTTCTCCAAGAAGCTCCCGCCTGGCCACATTTGGTGGGAAGTCCTCCTGAGCAGGCACACCACTCGGCAAAAATCTTTTTCTTTCTTTTTTTAAATAAACACAGATCACGGGATTCCCACTCATGTCGACCCTGCCCTCCCCTGGTTCATAACTGCCCAACGCAACTTGATATAACTCTGAACAAAACTGGTGTGCACTCTATCCTGAACTCTTAATATCTCAAGGTAATTCTTTGAGTGCTCAGCAGGTAAACTGGATGCCGAGTTGTTCCGAGCCTGCACAGAGTTTCTTTGAGCCAAGCAGAAAGCAGCCGAGGTGGGCAGGTGTCCAGCCAAGCTCATATAAATTTTGAATGGGTTAAAAGCTGGCACAGGTTTAACCAACCTATCTCAAACTGTGTGACCTATGCCGATGCAGCATGCTAGTTTTTTGGGGAAAAATGTTCAGGGGCTCGGCTGGACCGCCACCTTGTGGTGGCCTAGAGTAAGCTCAGAACAACTTTGTGTCAGATTTTCAAGCAGAGCATACAAGGAATTACCCCAAAATACCAAGGGTTGAGCACAGAGTGTACACCAACATCATTTGGAGTTACCGGTACATCACGTATTCCTGGGCGTGTCTCGAGTCATCTTGAGCCGAATGCAGGCAGGTGGCTGGGACTCCTCTAAGCTCAGGTTTTTTCCCCACTTTTGCCAAGTACTGTGGATTCAGTATCAAATGTGGTCATGCAAAGAGCTACTTGGGAAAATTAGCCAAAGTGCGCCCAGACCATTACAGTGTCAAAATACAGCTGCAGCAACTAATGAATTATTAGTCGACTATTAAATTAATTGACAATTCCTTTGATAATGGATTAATCATTGTTAGTATTTTTAGCATTCAAATTCTCTGATTTCAGCTTGTTAAATGTGAATAAATTCTGGTTTATTTTACTAGTTTTGCTACTCCTATCTAGTAAGTAAGTAAAGTTTATTTATATAACACCTTTCAAGATAAAATCATAAAGTGCTTTACAATGACAATAAAATAACAGAAATACAGAAATTAAAACAGCAGTGACATAAAACTAAAAGCGAGCTTATACAGAGGGGTCTTGAGGTTCTTTTTTAAAAGTGTCCACAGATGACGTAGCAATGTATCCCACTGTTTAGGAACCACAACCTCAAAAACATAGTCTCCTTTGGTCTTCAGCCTCGACTGAGGGACCACTAACAGGTTTTGGTCTGAGGACCTGAGAGACGTGCTCGTTACGGTATATAAGGGTGCAGAAGCTCACTGATATAGACAGACATTTGATCATGCAGAGCTCTCACAGTGATCACCAAGATTTTAAACTGAAATCTGAACTGTACGGGGAGGCAATGCAAAGATGACAGAAGAGACGTGTCACATGAGGCCTCTTAGAGGATCTCGTAAGAAGCCTTGCAGAAGCATTCTGTGCTATTTGTACACAATCCAGAGAAGACAGTAAATCCAGAACTGAATATTTCTGGGTTGTGGACAAAACTAAACATTTGAAGGCATTAACCTGGGTTCTTGATAACAAAAGTCAACATTTTACATCATTTTGTGACGTTGTATGGGCCTAACAACTCGTCAATTAATCAGTCCATAATTTTCTAGATTAAAAATCATGACAATAATGGTTAACTCCAGCCCTACTTTAATGTAACAAAAATGAACTGATCCCTGCTGCTGACTCACTTTAACGACAGTTCAACAGAATGGACATACAGTTTTGGGTTTTTTTGTGACTTTTTTGTCACATAATAGATGAGAAATCAAACAATTCACTGACATTTTATGAATTTCAGTCAAAAACACCCATTCAAATCACATAAATCACAACGTGCACTCTGTAGTGGAGAGCTGTATGTCACCCTTTCAGTATAGATGCAATAGTTTAAATCAAACTGATGGTACAGAAGACTGATAGAAAAATGACTTTGACCTTTACAAAATGAGTCTCTGATAGCAACTATAACAACACAGACTTTTAGTTTGTAATTGGTCATAACACAAATGAACAAACTGTAAAACAAAGGCCGCCATCAGACTGATATCAAATCAAATCAATTTCAAATCAATTTTATTTATATAGCGCCAAATCACAACAAACAGTTGCCCCAAGGCGCTTTATATTGTAAGGCAAGGCCATACAATAATTATGTAAAAACCCCAACAGTCAAAACGACCCCCTGTGAGCAAGCACTTGGCGACAGTGGGAAGGACAAACTCCCTTTTAACAGGAAGAAACCTCCAGCAGAACCAGGCTCAGGGAGGGGCAGTCCTCTGCTGGGACTGGTTGGGGCTGAGGGAGAGAACCAGGAAAAAGACATGCTGTGGAGGGGAGCAGAGATCATTCACTAATGATTAAATGCAGAGTGGTGCATACAGAGCAAAAAGAGAAAGAAACACTCAGTGCATCATGGGAACCCCCCAGCAGTCTAAGTGTATAGCAGCATAACTAAGGGATGGTTCAGGGTCACCTGATCCAGCCCTAACTATAAGCTTTAGCAAAAAGGAAAGTTTTAAGCCTAATCTTAAAAGTAGAGAGGGTGTCTGTCTCCCTGATCTGAATTGGGAGCTGGTTCCACAGGAGAGGAGCCTGAAAGCTGAAGGCTCTGCCTCCCATTCTACTCTTACAAACCCTAGGAACTACAAGTAAGCCTGCAGTCTGAGAGCGAAGCGCTCTATTGGGGTGATATGGTACTATGAGGTCCCTAAGATAAGATGGGACCTGATTATTCAAAACCTTATAAGTAGGAAGAAGAATTTTAAATTCTATTCTAGAATTAACAGGAAGCCATTGAAGAGAGGCCAATATGGGTGAGATATGCTCACTCCTTCTAGTCCCTGTCAGTACTCTAGCTGCAGCATTTTGAATTAACTGAAGGCTTTTCAGGGAACTTTTAGGACAACCTGATAATAATGAATTACAATATTCCAGCCTAGAGGAAATAAATGCATGAATTAGTTTTTCAGCATCACTCTGAGACAAGACCTTTGTAATTTTAGAGATATTGCGTAAATGCAAAAAAGCAGTCCTACATATTTGTTTAATATGCGCATTGAATGACATATCCTGATCAAAAATGACTCCAAGATTTCTCACAGTATTACTAGAGGTCAGGGTAATGCCATCCAGAGTAAGGATCTGGTTAGACACCATGTTTCTAAGATGTGTGGGGCCAAGTACAATAACTTCAGTTTTATCTGAGTTTAAAAGCAGGAAATTAGAGGTCATCCATGTCTTTATGTCTGTAAGACAATCCTGCAGTTTAGCTAATTGGTGTGTGTCCTCTGGCTTCATGGATAGATAAAGCTGGGTATCATCTGCGTAACAATGAAAATTTAAGCAATGCCGTCTAATAATACTGCCTAAGGGAAGCATGTATAAAGTGAATAAAATTGGTCCTAGCACAGAACCTTGTGGAACTCCATAATTAACCTTAGTCTGTGAAGAAGATTCCCCATTTACATGAACAAATTGTAATCTATTAGATAAATATGATTCAAACCACCGCAGCGCAGTGCCTTTAATACCTATGGCATGCTCTAATCTCTGTAATAAAATTTTATGGTCAACAGTATCAAAAGCAGCACTGAGGTCTATCAGAACAACAGAGAGTCCACTGTCTGAGGCCATAAGAAGATCATTTGTAACCTTCACTAATGCTGTTTCTGTATTATGATGAATTCTAAAACCTGACTGAAAGTCTTCAAATAGACCATTCCTCTGCAGATGATCAGTTAGCTGTTTTACAACTACCCTTTCAAGAATTTTTGAGAGAAAAGGAAGGTTGGAGATTGGCCTATAATTAGCTAAGATAGCTGGGTCAAGTGATGGCTTTTTAAGTAATGGTTTAATTACTGCCACCGTAAAAGCCTGTGGTACATAGCCAACTAATAAAGATAGATTGATCATATTTTAAGATCGAAGCATTAAATAATGCTTCCTTGAGCAGCCTGGTAGGAATGGGGTCTAATAGACATGTTGATGGTTTGGAGGAAGTAACTAATGAAAATAACTCAGAACAATCGGAGAGAAAGAGTCTAATCAAATACCGGCATCACTGAAAGCAGCCAAAGATAACGATACATCTTTGGGATAGTTATGAGTAATTTTTTCTCTAATAGTTAAAATTTTATTAGCAAAGAAAGTCATGAAGTCATTACTAGTTAAAAAAGGAATACTCGGCTCAATAGAGCTCTGACTCTTTGTCAGCCTGGCTACAGTGCTGAAAAGAAACCTGGGGTTGTTCTTATTTTCTTCAATTAGTGATGAGTAGTAAGATGTCCTAGCTTTACGGAGGGCTTTTTTATAGAGCAACAGACTCTTTTTCCAGGCTAAGTGAAGATCTTCTAAATTAGTGAGACGCCATTTCCTCTCCAACTTACGGGTTATCTGCTTTAAGCTGCGAGTTTGTGAGTTATACCATGGAGTCAGGCACTTCTGATTTAAAGCTCTCTTTTTCAGAGGAGCTACAGCATCCAAAGTTGTCTTCAATGAGGATGTAAAACTATTGACGAGATACTCTATCTCACTTACAGAGTTTAGGTAGCTACTCTGCACTGTGTTGTTATATGGCATTAGAGAACATAAAGAAGGAATCATATCCTTAAACCTAGTTACAGCGCTTTCTGAAAGACTTCTAGTGTAATGAAACTTATTCCCCACTGCTGGGTAGTCCATCAGAGTAAATGTAAATGTTATTAAGAAATGATCAGACAGAAGGGACTTTTCAGGGAATAGTGTTAAGTCTTCAATTTCCATACCATAAGTCAGAACAAGATCTAAGATATGATTAAAGTGGTGGGTGGACTCATTTACATTTTGAGCAAAGCCAATTGAGTCTAATAATAGATTAAATGCAGTGTTGAGGCTGTCATTCTCAGCATCTGTGTGGATGTTAAAATCGCCCACTATAATTATCTTATCTGAGCTAAGCACTAAGTCAGACAAAAGGTCTGAAAATTCACAGAGAAACTCACAGTAACGACCAGGTGGACGATAGATAATAACAAATAAACTGGTTTTTGGGACTTCCAATTTGGATGGACAAGACTAAGAGTCAAGCTTTCAAATGAATTAAAGCTCTGTCTGGGTTTTTGATTAATTAATAAGCTGGAATGGAAGATTGCTGCTAATCCTCCGCCTCGGCCCGTGCTATGAGCATTCTGGCAGTTAGTGTGACTCGGGGGTGTTGACTCATTTAAACTAACATATTCATCCTGCTGTAACCAGGTTTCTGTAAGGCAGAATAAATCAATATGTTGATCCATTATTATATCATTTACTAACATGGACTTAGGAGAGACCTAATGTTTAATAGACCACATTTAACTGTTTTAGTCTGTGGTGCAGTTGAAGGTGCTATATTATTTTTTTCTTTTTGAATTTTTATGCTTAAATAGATTTTTTCTGGTTATTGGTGGTCTGGGAGCAGGCACCGTCTCTACGGGGATGGGGTAATGAGGGGATGGCAGGGGGAGAGAAGCTGCAGAGAGGTGTGTAAGACTACAACTCTGCTTCCTGGTCCCAACCCTGGATAGTCACGGTTTGGAGGATTTAAGAAAATTGGCCAGATTTCTAGAAATGAGAGCTGCTCCATCCAAAGTGGGATGGATGCCGTCTCTCCTAACAAGACCAGGTTTTCCCCAGAAGCTTTGTCAATTATCTATGAAGCCCATCTCATTTTTTGGACACCACTCAGACAGCCAGCAATTCAAGGAGAACATGCAGCTAAACATGTCATCAGACCACTTTCTCGCTTGTCTACTAGGTGTAGCATTGGTGGCCACAATGGTTTGAAATATGCTGCATGCAGTTTACCCACATCACGCTGAGTGATACTAAAGATCCAATATTTAAAACGCTCAGCTCTGTTCTGACATTCTTTACCACTGCATGTAGTATGTGTGCTTGTGCTACCTGGAGACAGTTCATCAGGTGTGCTGATGCTGTGGCTTTGGGTGATGTTGTGGAACCGGGGTGTGATCCTCTGAGGGTGGGGGCCGGTGAACAGCTGCTTGGGTGTCTGTCCAAACTCCAAAATCTGAGTCAGCATGGCGATTCTCTGGTCAGGATCCTCAATACTTCACGGAAACATACAAGGACAGTACACCTGTAACTAACGATTATGTCCCTCATCAAACAACCTATTTATTATTATTATTAATGCATTTCTTTTTATTATGATCAGTTTAACCCTATAGGGTCCATGGACACACATACACATCCAAATCAACTTTCTGTCATATTTCTATTAATAAATCAGTGATGGAATGTCACAGAGACTTTGTTCGACTATTTCCTGTAAATACACTTTGTTGTTTGTACTCCCCATCTTCCTTTGAGACCATTCGTGACTAACACCCAATCCTAGAAGCCGGAGCAGAACACATGGTCCTGCGGTGTCACTGCTTCTCTGCCCTTAACAGTGGCCGCATCATGTGTCAGACTTTGATTCTCAATGGATTTCAGTGATGTGGATTTTGGAGTTTCTGTGAGTGAGGGATATTTATTCATATGATAAGGATTTATTTGAAAACAGAAGACACCCAGCAGACACTAATGAGTGATATTATTTTACAAGTATGTTCTTTGCAATGTACCAGCTTTCTGCCATGCAGCTACCAGCGGGTGGTGCTGCTGTGCAGCACAGCACATATTTTAATTTTAGACATTCATTAATCAATGATCTAAGTTCTTTTTCATATATTCATATATTTGTGATCCAAAAATGTTGGTAAACATATTTCCAACATGAAAACAGTTTGTACATATTAATAAAAAATTATTTTCAGTAAATATTTGAAGATTTTCTAAAAACAAATTTCATATTTTTAGCTTTAGAGTCAAATTATATCTTTTAGCTGGTGATCTACACAAATATGTCTCATGTTCAGAAAGCTGAGATTATTCTGAACATTGATATGCACACATGAGCGTTACATTTTATGCAAGTACCTTTAAAGGAGAAATACTGAAGGCATGGTAAAATGATCTGGATGTGCTGGACAGTCTGGATCCCAAAGGGTTAATAGACTCAGACCCACATAGATACTTCATTTATAGTTCTAGAGAACAGAAAATCTGCCCATCTCTACACATAAAAAGCTACAGTTAAAAAATTTGGGCAACGCAGTCTCGTTTGAGGGCGGGAGCTAAAGGGGTAAAATATGACGCATATGACGTAATTTCTCTACTTCCGGGGACAGAAACATGCCATTTTTTCAAATTCTAAAAGTGAAAATGCAAAGAAAAAGTGATGATGCGGTGGAAAGTTTGTTTATGACCCGGAGCTCAAACGTGTCAAGGCGGTTGTGCAGGCGAGAGACTGCAGGTACTCTGGTTAGCTGTGTAGGCTAACACTTACAAACATGACTTCTCACATTTGCCTCATCTTCCCTTCTCGACTGGGAACTGAAAAAAACTGCACTTTTCACAACTACTTCAGTGACTGTAGCTGAAAACAAAACACTACACCATTTTTCCATGTTGTTATGCCGTGTATATATTACGCAACAGGAGCGGCTATCCCCATAATTGGTCAAATCCCGCGATATCACGTAAGGTTCAAACGAGCCTGCACTCCCCTATTAAATCATTATTACAATGGTTTTCAAACTGAGTGCAGAATCACTGCGTAGACAGTGCAAGGTACGGTGGTGGGTGGAGGGTGGGAGGAGTGAGGACATGAATTGTAACAAAATGCAGTAAATAATAATAATAATAATAATAATAATAAAAAGGCCGCATAAGATAAATAGGTTTTTGACAATTAAATAAAAAATAAACACATGTGGCTGGCCAAACAAACTGACCAAAATAAAATAGTATCAAACTGATCTGTCAGTTATGTGATTGTTGAGAGAATGTTGTGTTTCATTGAGATTATGCAAACTGTAACTTGCATTTTTCATGTTTTCAACAGAAAACTGAAAAGTTGTACCATTTCTGTTGCCTCCACTTTTAATCCTTCAACCTTCCTTTGTCAATTCTAGTCTATTTTCAGCTAAACTAACCTCAGCTAAACTATATCACCGCCATCACACTTACATTCCTTAGAACTGAGTAAGTCATTTGGTTGATAGTGAGATGCCTTGGGGACCAATTGGCGGTCCATTTGCTTTGATGTGAACTTCGGATATTTTCAACTTCAGTGAACAAATTCCTGTATTGACTTACACACAAATTCTGTGTGCTCTGTTGTCTAAGACTCTGATCTACATTTTTTTTGTGTGTTTTCTCTACTGTTTTCCCACCACTGTGAACAATATGCTATATTTGCTTCTCAGTAACAGTTTGCTGTTATAAGTTACTGCACATTCTGACAATCTTCTTTTGTGTCTTCTGTCTTGATAGAATAGACATAGCAGATGGCCACCACACTGACTCTGTTCTGCATGAGGTTTCTACCTGTAAAATAATAAAAAATTGTACGGGGGGGGGGTCTTACCACTGTCACCATTGTGTTTGCTCATGGGGTAGGTAAGATCTCAACCTTATTCACATACAGAGTTTTGGGGTGATGTGATATGATTTGGAACTATATAAATAAAGTGAAAGAACTTGGAACCACTGGAGTAATGAATAATAAAGTTGTTTTTTTTAACTTGAGGGGCAAGATTAAAAATCTGTAATAATAATTCTTGAGGAAATAATACCTGTCACAGTCAATGCCACCTTCATAGGTCAGGGGGTGAAACACTGAAAGACAATAAGACCAGTTTTAGCCTTCAGGTTTTGCAGACTTTGATGTTGAAAAGCTGAGTCAGTTGTGTTACCATTATGGGCAGCTACAGCTTCACTTCCTCTCTGCTTAAAGCCAAAAACCAAGTCAATCCACTCATGAAGGTGCTCAGACACATACTGACTCTCCAGTGCCAACCTGTTCTTCTGAAGAAAATCACTAGTGTCTGTAATGTAAAAAACAGCAGCAATTACAGCGCAAGAAGAATTTACTTTCACACAAATAGCAGCTACCACGGCAATGGGTTTAACATGATGCAGTTCAAAGGAGACAACTTAAAACAGTTGAGTTAGGGTGCTGACAGTCACACGTACCTGAGGCCCAAGGTGGCAGAATGACATCACCGACTGAGCTTCCATTCTGCCTTCTGCCCAAGTCAATACCCAGTTTGTTTTCAAGGAAACTGGAATCATTCCCATAAAACTCTGGAATCAACTACATGACAGCAGAGAATCAGACGGAGAGAGATAGAGACACACACAGAGAGAGAGAGAGAGCGAGAGAGAGTAATGACGTGGAAAACATCCAAAGGCAAATACTTCTTTACAAGGGAGGCACTGTGGACATAACCCTACGCCTTGATGAAACCAACCCAGGCCACATAATCTTATTAATCTATTATTCACAAAGTGTGAAACAAAAATCCCCTACAGAAGTAAATGCGTACTGTAACAATAATCACTTCAGTCTTGCTGAATTCTCAACGTGATCTCAACACAGAGGTTCTCAGAACATCACCAAAGCTTCCAGGTGTTGTCTGTTTGCCACATTTTATAACAGTGATGCCAACTGACAAATGCAAGGTTCATTCCCATAATCCCAGATATGAGCACAGTGTCAGTTTGCACCACTTTGAAATACTTTTTATACAAGCAAACATTCATTTCTACCTTATGTCACCATGAAAAGCATAAAGATGAATCACCATCTGACTAGCACCAATTTTAAGCTCATACATAAGCTGAAACTCCGCGGCTGTCAGCACGTGTTATCATAGAGATACACTGTGTATGTTTGAGTGGTATTTTCTCTTGAATTCCAGATTTAAGTAATTATTTGTTTGAATTTCGTTATATTCCTGTTGTTGGGACCTTAGTGTGGCCTTCAGTTATTCAGAGGGTTTGGATAATATTGACCGGGAGCGATATAAAACCAAATTAGCAGCAACAGTACTAGCATTTCGTCCGTACCAACACGAAGTTAGACGATGGAAAAATGATCCCACACAATGGTCAGATGTTCAATGAATATCCTGATATTTATTCCCATCTCACAGACACACCAGGTATTTTGTATTTTATATCATTTATGTCATGTATGCATTGTGAATTGCTGGTCTGCGCCAGCTGCTGATTATTTCCCCCAAAGTAACGCATGATCGATGTGACGCATAATCCTCTTGTTGTTTCATGGCGGATTTTAATATTCTTTCTCGCTTTGTTGGTACAACCCACTGCCTCGCATTGCTGAGGCATTAAAAAACAAAACAGTGGTGAAAATGGAAAAAAAAACAAAAAAAAAACTTGCATCAATTTACATTGTCCGCGATGGATTGTTTACACACCAGCCGGCGTTACTAAGCACATTGCTCAGAGCTCACAGGCAGAGTGCAAACAAGTCAATTAGGACTTTCTGACTTCATCATTCTATTTTATACTCCACCACTGAATATAAACAGCTTTGATTTGGTGTTAAGTGACAAAATGACATTTATTTATTTACTAACTTTTACCTCTTTGAAGTCTGTGGCACCTTCTAAGCAGTTTTTCCACGTTTCACCTATGCTGTAAGAAATCAGTTCATGTCAGTCATTCCCATGTACAGAGTCCTCTTTTAAAATTTTTAAAGTGTAAAGCACAAAATTAAACATTAAACAGTTATTCTTTACTGATTCATTCATCCAGAAACTTTATCCATGTTTTATATTTATGTAGACAGATTTGCCAGTCACAGTCTTATCAAGGCTATAAATCTACAGTAAATGTTCCTGTATTCTCATGAAGAATTATTGTGAAACCCAGCATGCAGCATTACGTTTGTAAATGTTAATCATTGATGTCAGCACAAAACCATCTTCTGCGCTACTGGAAAGACATCAGCTCAAAGGGAACGAGCTAAAGTCTAACAATTAAAGAAAAAAAATTAAAAAGTGTTTTTTTTAACGCCTAGTTTAATTGCTTTTAATATAATATAATTTGAAACACCTCTAATTGTACATTATGGAATCCTACAATACATACTTCTAAAGGGACTGTTCAAAATCATTTTTTTTCAAATATATTTGAGGATTCAAGATTAATATCCTCAAAGTCCTGCAAGTCTTCATCTGTGAATGTAGAAACTATTTCTGCAATCACATTTTAGAGCCATGTCTTCCCCTGACGCAAAACAGCGTGAAGCAAGATTGTTGTCTAAAACTGATTTACCCACATGGCCAATGAAGTAATGACACCTGTCCAAATTAAGAGAGGGCGTGGCTAACAGACCCTTTAAATGTAAAGTCACAGGTACAGAAACGGGATGTTCAGAAACCAGATTAATTTTTTTTTTAGGACTCTCCACCTCAATGTCTTTGGGGCATTTTTGTCTCACATGATGACCTATATGCTTGTATAATACATTTTTGAATTATTTTCTTTCTTACTTCAAATTACTTATTAACCACATTTACATGATTCTTCCTTGCATTAAGAAGGACTATAAGGCTTACTGTATATGTGATAGAGCCAGAGGACAGAATACAACTAACCTATTAAACATTCGATCAGCATGGTCGTAGCGACCATTGTGAAGACACAACATGTGCTCTGGAGCTACAAGTGAGAAGATGATAGAAAAAAATATCAACAAACCATACCATATTTTCAATAGAAATACAATGCAGGTACAATCAGAATCATGTATTTTTGACTCAATATGTTTGCAGCCAAATCAGTTTGATTAATGCAGACACTCTTCAGCACTGTGGAGACAGCATGAGTTCAAGAACACTGGGGTCTCTCAAGGGTCAGTGCTTGGATCCCTTTTTCTGAATTTCTGTCAGCAAACTAGATGCAATCATCCACTTGCATGGCTTGTCCGTATGGAGATGCCACTCAGCTCTACCTACCCTTCCTCTCAGAAGACTTTGCAAAATGAAGAAGAATAAAAAAAATAAATAAAAATTCAACCCGCCAAACACTACGATTTTTTCTTTTTTTCAGTAAATCATTTACAAAACATCTTCGAGTATAGGGCACAATGCCATGTACTTCTTATCATATACTTCAATTTCTGCAGTACATTACAAGGAGGTTTATTGTCATGTATATATAACTTTGAGACTATCCAGAAAATCTAATGTGCTCATTCTCCAGTGAACCAAAAAGAACTACCACAATTTTCTCATTTCTCTCTACTGACTAACTAAAAACCCACATCTAATTGAAGTTGTTTTTGTCTGTATAACACCACCCATTCCCAAAACCCTATTTGTGCGTGAACAATTATGCTTAAAGGCCCTGTCACATCTTGACGATTTAGCCAATGTATACTGATTATAAAATGCTGGCATACGCTGGCGTACATCTAATATGTTATGGGTAAGTTTTTTAAGTTAAGAGCACGTTGAAGCATGCTGATATATGTTGTAATACACTGAGCACCTCGAAAAATTTGGGCATGCTGAAAATTTTCAATGCATGTCAGCACATGACTCATACGTCCTGCACATGCGGGACATTAGTTGTAGGTAAGTTATGCGATTGTTGACACGCGTTTCTTGTAATTTACTCATACACCTAAATATGTCCATTAATGCTGTCTGTTGATTGGCTGAAAGCTGCAGTCTTCATGCATACAGATGGTTAAATTTACACACGGAATAAATCTTACCTGTTCTCTTCAGTGGGATTCATCATCACAGTCTGACGAACACGTATCCACATAAAGCCTCCTGATTTTGGAAAACGACGTCTGAAAATGCTTTAATTCCTTGTCATGGCTGGAAATGTAGCATTTTAAAGCAAGTCCCTCTGTGTTTTTTCTGATCCAAGTACATTTCTCAAAGGATGCCCGTGTTTTTGTCTGATCACCGATCAGATCGTTGCCGGTGCTTTGATCGGTACCCCCGTCTGATCAACCCGGTCCCCCGGGCTGCTGTGAATGAATGAAATGCTGTGACTCTTTAACCTTTTAAAGTGCCAGTTATCGTGAAACGGGGCTGTCGGCATATGCTGGCTCATCGTCAAGGTGTGACGGCTGCATTAATTTATTAGACATATGCCAGTGTTTTTAATATGGTCAGCATAAGCAGGCTAAATCGTCAAGGTGTGACAGGGCCTTAATATCTGATTTCAAATTTGACAAATTTTGAGCTGTATTTCATATTATATTTGGAATTGATCAATCCGTTGACACTGAACACAAAGGTTTCAGTTTTCAACTTTGCATTTTTTTTTTTTTTACAGTGCCTACCAGCATGAAGATTAAAAATTATAAAATTGTAAATGGCCACTTGTTAATGCACTAAGTGGAAAGGAAACTGTGTATAGCTGTAGCTGGTGGCTTAGTGGTTAGCACTCCTGCCTCACAGGTAAGAAGGTCACAGGATCGGTTTCCACCTGGCCTTTTCTGTGTGGAATTTACATGTTCTCACTGTGTTTGGAGGAGTTTCCTACGGGAACTCCAGTTGCCTCCTGACAATCAAAAGCATGTTTATTTAGGGTCTGTTCCTTTCTCTACCCATGACCAAGGCAGCGTCTCTACATCTCTAGCTGGTCCCCGGCCCCCGAACTGTGGCTGCCCGCTGCTGCTCATGGTTGAATTGTGTGTGAATGTAATTAAGATGAGTTAAATTCACAGGACAAATTTTGTTGTATGTATGTAAAATGATAATAAAGGTCCTTCTTCTTCTGTAAATAGTATATTTATCCTTGCATAATCTGAGAAAAAGAAGATATCAAACTTCAGTCATCTCAGTGGTGATGTTAATGTCTCTGGGCCCTTTGCCTGAAACAAGCTTATGCAGCTACAGTCCCTGTAGAGAGGCTGTTTAGCAATGCTTATATCTTTGCAGGGCAATAAATGATGGGGAGGTGATGGTCCAGTGGTTAAGTGTTGGGCTTGAGACCAGAGGATCCTCAATTCAATCCCCAGCCTGACTGGAAAATCACTAAAGAGCCTTGGGCAAGGTCCTTAATCCCCAAGTTGCTCCCGGTGTGTAGGGAGCGCTTTGCATGGTAGCACCCTGACATTGGTGTGTGAATGTGTTTGTGTGAATGGGTGAATGTGAGGCATCATTGTAAAGCACTGAGCATCTGATGCAGATGGAAAAGCGCTATATAAATGCAGTCCATTTAAGAAATGGCCACATTTTTTTTTTTTAGGGACAGGTGCTTCATGTTTCACAGTATGGTTGTAACAATTGCACACTAACCCCTGACAAGATGCAATAAGGTGCCTTTGGTACTCCGTCTCTTCAGTGGATTCAAGGTTACTACTGGAATGACTTTCTGTGAAATTAACTTTTGGAATGAATATTATTCAAATGATCTAAAACACAAAAGCCTGACTCTCGTTTGAGAAGCTAGCCCATGGCTGTGATTGCCCCCTTATAAATGACTTTCAAAGAAAAATAAAGTAGTTGGCAATTTATGTTATAGCAATCAACTAACTGAGTACTGAGTTCACCTCTTTGTTGCAGCGGTAGTATCTGTAAGTACAATGCATCATTACATGTTCAGGCTACACGTATATGTTATGTGAAAATAACTTACCAACTCTAACCAGGTAAAACAGTACGTAGCCTGGAGATGAGTAGTGACTGCCATACATGAAGCGAGGTTCAGGCATGCCTCTGTAACGGGCCTGTGCATGAGAAAACACACCTGTGATTCAAGAAGACCTGCTTACAAAAAATATCAATGCAGAAATATAAAAATCAACAAGAGGCTAAAGTAACCTAAAAAAAAAACCCCTCAAAAGATACCATCAGCATTTATCAGTTTCCTTTTGTCTTTTTTGATCTCATAATACACAAGAAGAATCTGTGACTGTGAGAATATCTTTGGTACTATTTCCTCTGCACTGATAAATTCAATGATCTTGTAGTACTTGCTGTTTGTTACACTTATTCTGAGTAGGGACAAAATGAGCAGTGGATTCTCACCAACAAACCGTCCAGTCGCTCTTTGTTTAAGGCTCCCACAGGTTTGCTCAGGTCTCTGAAGGTTGCAGCGTTTGTCAAATCTGAAATGACAGATGACAGTGTAACTGTAGTGACAATCACACCTCTAATAAAGCACTAGTGCAGTGGCAGAGAGATTCAAAAACACACAACAACCTGCATGTGCCTCTTTGCTCACTTTTAAACTAATTCCTGTTTCTCTGTGAGTTTGCATAATTTCTGTATTTGAGCTTTGATTTATCTGTGTGAATATTTAATATTTCCATCAGCTATTATGATGTGCGATTAACAACGGTATAAATGGTTGGAAGGACAGCATGATATTAATCTGTCCACCATGAAAAGAGAAAACCAGTGTTAAAAAGAATGGAGGACTATATGATACTGGCATAATGGATGCCTTAACAAAGACAATTACAAAATCCATGGATCAGTGCAGAAAAAAAAAGGAAATTAAGTGCAAACACTCCCAAAATGTTGGGATGATGTTGGGGGGGGGGGGGGGGGGGGGGGGGGGGGTGTGTGTAAAGTGAGCCTTACATTTACTTTGATTTCTATTTCATTGCAGACAGTATAAACTAAACTTCACATTTTGTGTGGTCAACTTAATTTCAGTTGTTAATTTACATTCACTCCTGCATTTAAAACCCACAACACATTCCAAAAAAGTTGGGACACAGGCAATTTATTATAAATCTAAAGATCAAATCATCACTTTTACAGCCAGTTGTCTTGAGACAAGTCAGGGGACAGACCATTTCCAAGTCACTGAATATGTCAGACTTCATTTACATCAATTTATTAAGAAATACAAACAGTGTGACACTGTACAGTAAATCTGCATCTTGTGGGCAGTTCTAAAAAATTGAGTGACCATGCTGAAAGGAGACAAGCAAAAAAGTATTTCTCTGAAATTGTGTGTAATTATTGCCACAAACCCCATATTTTATTTAGTATGATTAATTCTGTTGTTAATCCTCCTATTGTTGCTCCTCTTGGTGAGTCCCAAGCAGTGCGTGAGAACTTAAATTCTTTGCTGATAAGACTGTTAGAATGAGGTCACACATCATCTCCCCTGCCTTTGACCAGTTCGTTTACACGCCTTGTTTTCATCACTTTGACTCTGTGTCATTTTCTTTATTGACTGTAGTAGTTTAGCCATATGAAATCTACAAAAGGCCCCCTGACATCATCCCTTCCTGCCTTCTGAAGGATGTTTATGACACCGTGAGGATGAGTGTACTGTCCATTATTAACAGCAGCCTTCAGTCTGGGTGTGTTTCTGTTGATTTAAAACAAACTGTGGTGAAGCCTGTTCTTAAAAAGCAAAACCTAAGCCAAACATTTTTTTTAATCTAACTTCAGACCAATTTTACATTGTCTTTTATTTCCAAGTTGCCTTTCTTCAATTACAGCCCTTCTTAAAGCGACACAGTATTACAATCTGGTTTTAAAGCACATCACAAGTTTTAAATGACTTTTACAGACTCGGGATTCTGCCATTTTAGTGCTTTCAGACCTCAGTGCTGCTTTTGACACCATCGGTCACTGTATTCCTATCTCTCATTTTGAGTATGTTGTTGGAACTAAAGAAACTGCACTGCAATGGTTTAACACTTATTTAACTGACAGAGCCTTTATAGTTAGCCTGGATGATACCGCATCCTCAAAAACACGTTTTCTTGTGAGTCCCTCATGGGTCTATTCTTGGCCCTGTACTTTTTCATGCTATGTGCTTCGCTTGGGTTCAGTTTTGGTGGTAGCATTATGCTCTGGGGCTGTTTTGCTGCCAGTGGTTCTAGTGCATTGCACAAAGCGGAAGGAATAATGAAGAACAAGAAGTACCTCCAGATTCTTCAACGTCACCGCAAACCAACAGCTAGACAGAGGAAGCTTGAACACAATCGGGTGGCCCAACAGGACAGTGTTCACAAATATACATCAAAACTGATTGTGGGTTGGACTAAGCAGGCTAAGCAGCTTCTGGAATGGCTTTCCCAAAGCCCCAATCTCAGCTCTACTGAAAATTTGTGGACTACACTTAAAAGTGTCCGTGCCAGGAAACCAACCAATTTAAATGAACTCTACCAATTCTGCCAAGAGTGGTTAATGGCTTCCAAAAGCATCTGGATACATTTAAAAACCTTTTTTCCTCTGGCTTTTAAACCAGATTAGTTTGTCTGAATTGAAGTTGTTGTTTTACTCATCCTTGTCTATTTTTTATGTTATTCAGTTTTTTTTTTTATTCTTTCAGCTGTACAGCATGTTGGTCAGCTGCTGTTGCTTTGAAATGTGCTTAGAAATAAATGACTTGAGTAGTGAGGGAAGTCACCAAAACACCCAGACAACTCTGAAGAAGCTGTTGGCTTCTGTGGTTGTGGTTAGAGAAACTGTGCATGGTGCAACTTTTGTGTGTTGCGTCACCAGTTATACAGCTTCATAAAGTGGTACAGAGGTGGAGTTTTCCAAAAGGCACACAGGAAACCTGAGCCTTGATTTGATCCATTTTCCTGTTTTACAATCCTTCTCTACTCCACCCCAACATGAAACTGTGAATGGGGATGCTACAGGCAAATGTTGCACCATTTCCAGGTTCTCCACTCACATCCACAGAAGTCTGTAATTCTTTCAGAGCTGTCATGGGTATTTTCCCTTATGAATCTCCTTCCAGCATGGTCACTCAATTTTTGAGAACTGCCTACTTGACCCAGATTTACCACACAGTATCATACCATTTGTATTTCTTAATGATTGATGTACATGAGGGCAGCATGATAGCTTTGTGGTTATCACTGTTACCTTACACCAAGAAGGTCCTGGAATTGCTTCTGTGTAGAGTCTGCACGTTCTCCCTATGTGGGCGTGGGTTCCCTCTCCTCCAACATCCAAAGACATGCAGGTTCAGCAAATTAGAAACTTCAAATTCATCCTAGGTAAGGCTAAATGTGTTTGTCTATGTGTGACCATGTCCAAAGTGTATCTCGCCACTCACCCAATGAGTGCTGGGATAGGCTCTAACTCCCCAGTGGCCCTCAATTGGACTAAGTGGGTATAGAATATAAATAAATGACACAGCTGAAGTTCAATACATATTTTGTGACTTGGAAATGTTCATGCATCCAACCCTTGACTTGTCACAGGAAAACTAGCTTCAAAAGTGATGCTTTAATCCTCATAATTAAAATTAATTGTCCTCATTCCAGCTTCTTTTTTTGGGGGGGGGGGGGGGGGGGGGGGAGAGACGTGTTACAGGCCTTAAATGCAGGAATGCATGTGTATTAACACAAAGCCACACCAAGCCTAAAATATCTCAAGTCCATACTGTTTGTAATGCAACAGACGTCAAAGTAAATGTAAGGATCACTGGGGGTTGTTTTTTGTTGTTTTCCATTCTGTCCAAGCTTTTTCTGATTTGGAGGTGTAAAATCCATGCCAGCTTTATTCTTTTCACATGTATCATTTGTAGGCAGCACATTGCCTTAGTAGTTAGCACTGCTGCCAAACACAGAGAAGCTCCCAATTTTGCTTCCGACCTGGTCTTTTCTGCGTAGAGTTTGTGTGTTCTTCCCATGTTTGTGTGGGTTCTCTCCTCCCACTTCCAGAAACATGCAGATTAGATGAACTGGTGAGACTAAATTTATTGTAGGTGCGAGTGTGAATGTGTTTGCTTGTCTGTACGTGTCAAGCTTGCACTGAGATGAGAGATGAGATTTATTGTCACTGTCATTACACGAGTGCAACAACAATGAAATTACGTTTTCACTCCAATTACCTCAGACAAAATACAGCAATTAATCCACAATTATTACTAGTTTACCGTAATAATGGCACACATCAGAATTAAAGACAACACATATACATTTGACATTGTTTATGTGCACTAAACTTGAAGCAGTCCGTCATCCGAATTGAGGCAAAGTGGGTGAAGGCTGCAACCGGAGGGGCATCCTCACCGGACGCCCGAACCAGCTCAGCTGGCTCCTTTTGATGTGAAGAAGCAGTGGCTCTACTCAGAGTCCCTCCCAGATATTCAAGCTTCCCATTCTGTCACTGAGTCCAAGCGCAGATACCCGACAGAGAAATGTCATTTCCGCCATTTGTATCCACCACCTTTTTCTTTTAGTTATTACCAGTCCAGACTTAAGACGCATTTATTTTCCATTTCATATGGCTAGCATACTGGTATAGTATGTTACTATGCTTTTTACTCTTTTAATTCATTTTATTCGGAAACAGAGCGGCTCTCTCTCTCTCTCAGAAATGGGTGTGGTGTCTGTTTTCGGTTTCTGTACCCTCCTGTCCTGCGCACCGGCAAAATTTCCTGCATTTTTGTTTTGTGAATTTTGTAAATTGCGTCGGTAGCATGGCCCAAGCAAGTGGTCACCCCTTTGAGTCTGGTCTGCTTGAGGTTTCTTCCTCAAATCATCGGAGGGAGATTATCCTTACCACTGTCACCTGTGTGTTTGCTCTGGGGGTTGGTAAGGTTAGACCTTAATTGTGTGAAGCGCCTTGAAGCAACTTTGTTGTGATTTGGCACTAAATAAATGATAATAAATTGAAATAAATTGAAAATTACCATAAGCTCATGAGCAGTGTATACATACAAGTTCTCTCAAGCCGTATACTTCATTTTTAGCAGTTTAAAAAAAATATATGGACCCTGACCTGGTATTATCATTTCACCTTGCGCTGTGCAATAAGTTACACTTGAATCTGTGCACTGTTTTATTCTTAACTCACCCAGCTGTGCACTGGTGTAGTCTGCAATGACCCACGGGAAGACAGGATACTGGGAGAGGTCATTACAGCTGCGATCTGCCAGGTTGTTGAGATGGAGAAGATACTGGTAGTTACTGAGATGGCCACGCTGCCACTGCAGCATGTAACTCTCTGCAGTGTGCTCTGTCATGTGGTTCTCTGTGGAGGACCAAAAAAAGAAGCATATTTAACAGTTCTGGCGTTACGCAGTTTGCCCAATATAATCAATCAGATGTTACTGTCAGGGTAGGAAAAGCACAAGCCCAGCCTCAGCATAAACTGCTGAAACAGACTGATTGTAGACTTTCAATGTTCTCACCCAGAAATGTTGCAATGTAATAATAGATCTCATCTCTTTCTGCTGTGTTGTAAAACTTCAGGTAGATGTCAGAGCAGAAGTCATTCTCAGTGCAGAACACTTCAAGACCCTGGATGAGAAGAAAACACATGTACATAGCCTACTTTTTTCTTGAACTTAAACAGAATTAGGATCTCAAGTAGATGTGAGGTGAACTCCTGGATATCTCATGCATGAGCAGCTGGAACCTTCAATCATCAGTATGTGTGCAGCCTATCATGGAACTTTTAGATATAGGGAACTTGCTTTGCTGGATAGAGGGGCACCTGAGGGAGATGTCAGAGGTCCACCTGGTTTGGTGTGGGCTATGGAAAATCTCTTACTTCAACGACTGACCTGGGATCCATACAACATCCACCAACATAGTCTCTAACCTACACCTTGTTGCACTCCATTTAATTAACCCGCCATTGTGAACAGTAACTTACATGTGGTTGTGTAGTTGCAAGATTTCTGTAACATTTTCTATCAATAGTGTGCTGGGACTTGTCTTATTAGATTAGCATTAGCAAATAGTCACTCCATTAAGTCATGTCTGCTTGAGGTTTCGTCCTAAAAAAAAAAAAAAAAAAAATCTAAATTTCCTCACCTTTGCCACCGATGTTCTTGCTCACAGGTGGGTAAGGTCTAAAGGTCTAGACCTCATTTGTGGATGGGGCTTTGCGGTGAGTTACTATGTTAAAATTTGGAACTGGATAAATATATTAAATGAACTTATTTTGCTGTACTATATATACAAAACTACAGATGCACTTAGTGTTGTAAATTAACTGAATGAGAAGTGAGCTTTCAGGAGATACATTATTTGAGTCTCTTTAACCAAATTATTTGTTTAATTTATATGTTTAATTACCTGATATGTGGACATTTGTACTCACCAGAGGTTTGAGTCCATGTCGCCTTTTGTAAATCCACCTGACTCTGTTGAGTTTGATTTCAATCACCTGTTCCTGAAGAGGTTAAGTATTTAAAAAAAAAAAATACATAAATTACTACAGCTCAATGTCTAAATTATTAAAGTAATAATTACTTTGTAAAAAAAGGTGGTGACTACTGCTGCTTAGAAGTGTTGAATGCTATAACAAGTATCCCCATTCCACCAAGCACCCCGATCACTTACTGGATAGCCATTTAATGGCTGGAAGTAGAGATATGCATCTGTAATGCAGACATGTCCAGGATTACACACCAGAGGCATGACCATCTCTGCTTCACACTCCATGTGAGGCTTCTCCACAACATTCTGAAAGCTTTAAATCAAACTGTACTGTGGTATCCAACTTTGAAGTCCAAGTATATATACAGACAGACACAGTACAGTATATTAACAACCTGTAAAATTTTGGTGGCCAGGTACTGGGAATCACTATATTTTGCTCAAGCGACATATATATGTGAGGCATTTATAGACTGTACTCGCTACATCCCAAGACTGATATGAAAACATTAGCAAATCCAATAGTATACCACTTAAAATTAATGTGGGTTAATGAAGGTGCAGCACAAGCTTGTCAAAATGTCAAATTTGGTGTTTTGGGGGTCACATGTCTTAAATATCCAAATCATATTTGAAGATTTTTTTTTTCCTGTAGCAATCCTGAATGCTAATGGATGCATATCATGGATAAACTCATTACATTTTCATTCATTTTTTCATTTATATAGCGCCAAATCACAACAGAGTTGCCTCAAAGCGCTTCACACAGGTAAACTGGACTGGGATGTGGAGAACACAGTCCTGACATGACTCAAATATAAATGTCAATTCACTAAAAGGTCACGTTTTGCAATGGCCCGGTAGGCAGCACCCCCAACTGCCTGTCAAAAATTGTATAATGTTCCAGAATTCCTTCCATTACAGGGTGATATCAAACAAAATGAAGACAAGCAACAAACAGCATTGTCATATTTTAATTTCAACTGCTTTTTTTAAAGCACATCCAACTTTGGTCTTCAAGAAACTGACCCTTCTGGGGGCCCTCTGGAAGGGTCAGGAAAGAAAAAAAAAATTGGCTAAAGCACCCAGAATTCTTAATTTTCTGTCTCTCCATAAGCCTTCCTTAAAACAAACAAATAAACCACACTGAGGAAAGCATATTGCACAATTAGAAAGCTGTCTGGATCTTTAAAAAAACAAACCAAAAAAAAACTTCCAAATAGAGATGATACAAACAAGCAACCTACTGTAATGGTTAACCAAACTGTTAACCATAATGCCAATTGTAAGCCTCATCTGCAATAGTGTGCAGTATAAAAAGCACACTAAAAACATGGCACCTGGTAATTGGGGGAAATAACAATAACTTTGATCGCTGCAAGTAACACATTAAATAGCTGAATTAAAAAAAGCTTCATAGAAGAGATATCAAATCTGAAACAAAACAAGTACTGCACATCAGGCCCTTCTGATGGATGTGGACGTACCAGTTTTTGTCAAATGATGACCTTGCCAGTCTTGACTGCAAATTGGCTGCAATCTAGAAATAGACAAAAACTAAATGTATGTATGATAACCATGGAAGTTTAGAGCAAGGATAAGAACACTTCCATAGATGAAATGCACTAATCATTCATGCTTTTTAATCATCATTGCAATGTGATTGTAATCTTTTAAACTTTTAGTACTGAGTGACTCACCATTGCCGTCTGGTCTCCAAGCTTCACCAGACAGGATGCCCTGTGTAGCTGTAAAATTTACCAGAGTCATAAGGAACAGGTAACCAATCACAACATTAAATGCAAAGAGGACTCCATTTATTTCATCAAGTGTACTGATTATCTCAAAGTTTCATATATGGTCCAAAGGAAACACATTCTGACAGCTTCTGAAACTCTGTTGTGGATTTTTGTTTTTTTGTACGTACCTGAAGAATAGTTTGAACAACATCTTCCGTTTTGCTCCAAATTTCCAGCTGAAAGGTGAATCTGTTTTGTCCCTGCCAATGTGATGAAAGGAAACAGGAGTTCCATTTGAATAAATAGACCATGAAGCTTTTATTACTAATATAGTTTTTACATTATAATTATTACACTTTCACAGTTCTCATATCACTCACTGACTATTTTAGACATTAACAAACTGAAACTAAAGCATGTCACAGGCTAATGCACATACAGGCCCTGAGCTGAGTGTGCCACTTACATAAATTTCATATGGCTGCACATTCCAACCAGCAGGCAACAGACTAGTCTTCATTATTTTACATAGCAAAACAAAGCTGATTTTTATGATTGAGTTGATGTATAAAAATGAATCACCATCTAATCAATACTTCATTATTATCCACTCTTTTAATGCTACAATCAAAATCAGTAAGAAATGCAGAGGTTCAAAAGATAATGAACAAGGAAACCACACACAATGCAACATTTAGGTTAATATTATTATGGCACAGTGGCTTAGTCTTAGTGGTAAGCACTGCTGTCTCACAGCAAGAAGGTTGTGGTATCACTTCCCGCCCTTTTTGTGTGGCGTTTGTATGTTCTCCCGCTACTGCGTGGGTTTCCTCCCGCAATCTGCTCCTTTCTCTGCCCCTGACCAAGGCCGCGTCTCTACATCTGGAGTTGGTCCCCAGGTGCCGGACTGTGGCTGGCCACTATTCCTAGTGGCTGAATTGTGTGTCTAACTGTAATCCGAGATGGGTTAAATGCAGAGGACAAATCTGATTGTATCTGATTGTATGTATGTATGTATATGTGCAATGACAATAAAGCTTATATTACTATTATTATTATTATGTGTCCCTGCAATAGGCTGGTGTCGTGTCCTTGGTGTACCCTGCATCTCACCCTATGACTGCTGGGATAAGCTCTACCCTGGTGACCTTTGATTGCAGTTAGAGAATCTAGAAAATGAATAAATTCTTAAAATTATTACTTAAGTAGGAGGAGGTGATTCTCTAGTGATTAAGTGCTGGGCTTCAGACCAGAGG
Organism: Thalassophryne amazonica; assembly: GCF_902500255.1. Taxonomy (NCBI): domain Eukaryota; kingdom Metazoa; phylum Chordata; class Actinopteri; order Batrachoidiformes; family Batrachoididae; genus Thalassophryne; species Thalassophryne amazonica. The sequence continues at coordinate 67,212,716 of NC_047103.1, forward strand.
TTCTTCGGTTCAAACCCCAGCATGATTGGAAGATCACTAAGGGCCCTAGGGCAAGGTCCTTAATCCCGAGTTGCTCCCGGTGTGTAGTGAGCGCCTTGCATGGCAGCACCCTGACATTGGTGTGTGAATGTGTCTGTGAGAATGTGAGGCATCATTGTAAAGCGCTTTGAGCAGATGGAAAAGTGCTATATAAATGCAGTCCATTTACCATTTAAGTACTGATTATGAATCAAAACACTGACCCTTGCTCCTTGTTCAGCAGAAGGCACAAAACACCCGGAATGTTTCCAAACACTTGGTGATGTAATCACCATTTAACGCAGCATCTGATGTCCTCCTTTTGACATGAACTATGGAACAATATTCTGTAAAATGAGCAATGTTTCAGTTTGGAATCACTAATTTTGCAGTACTTAAGAAATGTTTCGGTATCATCCCCAGACACATATATCCAGTCTTTAATTCTGGTTTGACTTTGCTGTTCTGTTGTATATTTTCCTCCCTTAAGCCCGTCTCCCAATGCCAATTTTTGGCTTCAATCAAGTCCGACTGTCCACAACAGTGGTCAAAAGTTGTGTGCCACACAATTAGCACCAGATCACAGCCAATTACAGGCTGCATTGACCATAGCAATGCAGGCATATGCGCTAATATCTGTTGTTATACATGTCCCAAAGCTAAAATGCATCTGTTATCATCTGAAAAACTGTGTTCTCCTGAAGACTGCGACATGTCTTTCATGGGATTATGGATAGATATTATATTTCCAGAGGAGACTTAAAGTGATCGTGAAATGGTCAGCCTTTGAAATGCACACACACTGACAGCTGTGCTCAATTTACAAAGAACAAAATCTGCAATGTATTTTTAGTTTACATTGTAACCTGGTATCATCAAAATACATGAGTTGCCCAAACATGTTAAAAAATTTTGATTAATCATGATGTTCTCTGATCACCAGTTGCACATGATGACATGCCACGACTGGGTATCAGATTGTTTTTTTTTTCTTTTTAGTTACTATAGTAAACACTGCGGTACCAGAAATTGGCAATGGGAGACCGGCTATATTTGCCCACATCGTGAGCATTATGCGTCTCTCCATGGTTGCTAACTTAACTTGTTAGCTGACATTCACGTGAAAGTGGGTTCCACTGGATTCCACTAGACTGCAGCGGGAAGAGTACACTAATGAACACATGATGCGCTCGGTGTTGAGCTGTCGGTAGGCAAACGGTAGGCAAAGATATTACATAGGCCACTGAGTTCATCTATAGACAAAACATCTGGTGCATCACAATTCATCTCCACGTAATCAAAAACATCCTCATGATGTACACTTTTATTTTGTGAGTTACAAGATGATAGCACATTGTTTCTGAATTATTGCTTACATGAGCTGACTAGAAAAGACCCAACCACTCACTCACACATCTACACTTTTGCTGTACAAGACCCCTCATAACCTCATAACATAAAAGCATGTACACAGTGATGGCTAATTGGAGTGAGCGGTTGAAGATGGATGAGTGAGTGAGTGATGTTATGTAAATAAGTCCCTTCAACTTCTCCCTTATTTCACTTGAGGTGGATCTGCATGTTGATTTGGCAGGTTTTAGGGCCCCTTCACACAGTGCAAATTTGGTCATAGTGCACACAAACTGCGCATGAAGCAGGAATCATATGCAAAACGTGTAAATTCGTAGCTGCCTAAAACGCCTTGTACACCTGTTGCTACAATTATTTGTGCACACCGGAGGCTGAAAGAGAGTGTGCGCTGTGTGAGCCCATCGAACCCTCTCACTGTCGGCCAAATTCCAGCTAACACACACGGACATCTAACACCGCTCGTTTGCCACTTAGAAAATACAACCCCTGGCAAAAATTATGGAATCACCGGCCTCGGAGGATGTTCATTCAGTTGTTTAATTTTGTAGAAAAAAAGATCACCGACATGACACAAAACTAAAGTCATTTCAAATGGCAACTTTCTGGCTTTAAGAAACACTATAAGAAATCAAGAAAAAAGATTGTGGCAGTCAGTAATGGTTACTTTTTTAGACCAAGCAGAGGAAAAAAATATGGAATCACTCAATTCTGAGGAAAAAATTATGGAATCACCCTGTAAATTTTCATCCCCAAAACTAACACCTGCATCATATCAGATCTGTTCGTTAGTCTGCATCTAAAAAGGAGTGAACACACCTTGAAGAGCTGTTGCACCAAGTGGACTGACATGAATCATGGCTCCAACACGAGATATGTCAATTGAAACAAAGGAGAGGATTATCAAACTCTTAAAAGAGAGTAAATCATCATGCAATGCTGCAAAAGATGTTGGTTGTTCACAGTCAGCTGTGTCTAAACTCTGAACCAAATACAAACAACATGAGAAGGTTGTTAAAGGCAAACATACTGGTAGACCAAGGAAGACATCAAAGCGTCAAGACAGAAAACTTAAAGCAATGTGTCTCAAAAATCGAAAAATGCACAACAAAACAAATGAGGAACGAATGGGAGGAAACTGGAGTCAACGTCTGTGACCGAACTGTAGGAAACCGCCTAATGGAAATGGGATTTACATACAGAAAAGCTAAACGAAAGCCATCATTAACACCTAAACAGAAAAAAAACAAGGTTACAATGGGCTAAGGAAAAGCAATCGTGGACTGTGGATGACCCGATGAAAGTCATATTCAGTGATGAATCTCGAATCTGCATTGGGCAAGGTGATGATGCTGGAACTTTTGTTTGGTGCCGTTCCAATGAGATTTATAAAGATGACTGCCTGAAGAGAACATGTAAATTTCCACAGTCATTGATATGGGGTTGCATGTCAGGTAAAGGCACTGGGGAGATGGCTGTCATTACATCATCAATAAATGCACAAGTTTACGTTGATATTTTGGACAATTGAAAGGATGTTTGGGGATGATGAAATCATTTTTCAAGATGATAATGCATCTTGCCATAAAGCAAAAACTGCGAAAACATTCCTTGCAAGAAGACACGTAGGGTCAATGTCATGGCACAGGGTCAATGTCAACGAGCAGATCTGATTTGATGCAGGTGTTAGTTTTGAGGATGAAAATTTACAGGGTGATTCCATAATTTTTTCCTCAGAATTGAGTGATTCCATATTTTTTTTCCTCTGCTTGGTCTAAAAAAGTAACAGTTACTGACTGCCATAACATTTTTTTCTTGATTTCTTATAGTGTTTCTTAAAGCCAGAAAGTTGCCATTTGAAATGACTTTAGTTTTGTGTCATGTCTGTGATCTGCTTTTTTTCTACAAAATTAAACAACTGAATGAACATCCTCCGAGGCCGGTGATTCCATAATTTTTGCCAGGGGTTGTATGTGGCCATTCACACTATCATCACTAAAACAGTCTGCAGACAATCCCTGTCAGATGTGAAATTTGTCTAAGTGCAAAACGGCTGTGGATTTGTGGCGTGCACGTGACGTACCAGAGTGTCGGCTCCCCCAACAACATGTGTGCACTGAATGGACGGGGACGTGGCAGCTGTTGACAACTCTGGTCCTGGACATCAGAACTGCAGAACACGCACTGTGTTTTGACAGACACGCACGTGTGTATGCTTGCTGTCCTTACATCGAAATACATAAAAACATGTATCACTTCTGAGACAGGCTAGAGAGCGCGCACATCGACAGGCTGTTCCAGCTGGACCAGACCGCCAGTTCATGTGGACATGCAGCAGGCAATCTGAACGTCATGTCTGTCTGACAGGACAGTGAGCAGCATGCCGCAGGACCATAAGACAGGCCAACAGTATGACAAATATGCCACTTTCAGTCACATATCAGCAGAAGTACGAAGTACCAAACGCCTTTTTGGCCAGTTATCACAACGCTTTTTTTTGTTGTTTTGAGAAAATACATACATCTACTTGTTGATTTGAACCATTTCACGCTCCTATTATGAGACAGTGATTGTGGTGCTGTGGTAAAGTTTCCGTCTATAGTAATCGGAGCGTGTGGATTCAAATCCCATGAGTGGCATTTTTTTTTTTAATTCAACCAGGGTTATTTAACTGCAGGGTTCTGTATTTCATCCCCTTTAATATATTAGTTATATCAACGCAGTGAAATTCACTAATTATACAGATGGTTTTTATTTTATTTTCCTCCACATCAGCAGCGTGATGTGGTGCAGTTCGTCACAGAGTGCGAGCTGTTCCTGCTCGAAAGACGTGGTTGTGTGCATGAACCGTCGCACCGGGATCGTGCACGCCTTCCCGTCGGCGCAATGTTTCATGGTGCGCTAATTCGAACTGCTTTGCTCTGTTTTGCCGTAATTCGACCAAATTCGCACTATGTGTGAAGGGGCCCTTAGGGTGGATGTCCTTCTTGATGCAACTCCAGATTACACGGAGTACAGACAGGGGCGGCCTTGAACCAGCAACCTTCCATACTGGAGAGAATGCTGATTAGTGCTTTTTAGAATTAAAAAAAGTTACATTTGGGAGCTTTTGATGCTTTATAAAAATGATTACGTCAATGATGCACACTGCATTGAAATATGAATCCCATAGTTGATCTTCTATCTCCCCATTTCTTTTTACTTGTAGTTTATCTGCCGGTCTAAATGCCAATACCGATTTATATGCAAGTAGCTCATATCAGCTGATTATATTGGCTTTTCTATTTATCGGTCTATATCTACTATAAAGCAGACTAACTCAGCCACATGGGGTGTGCAGCCAGTACATTCTGAGTGCCGGTCCCAAGCCCGGATAAATGAGGAGGGTTGAGTCAGGAAGGGCATCCGGCGTAAAACAAGCCAACCCAACTACGCAGACTCAGAATCGAATTCCCATACCGGATCGGTCACGGCCCGGGTTAACAATGTCCGCCACCGGTGCTATTGCCCAACAGGGTGCCGGTGGAAATTGGGCTACTGCTGGGTGAAGATGATGAAGAAGAGGAGGAAAACGTTGCCACGAACAGCGGGAGAAGAAGAAAACTAGAAGGGTGGAAATGAGAGTGGGGACTTTGATGTTGGTAGTATGACTGGTAAAGGGAGAGAGCTGGCTGATATGATGGAGAGGAGAAAGGTAGACATATTGTGTGTGCAAGAGACCAAGTGGAAGGGAAGTAAGAGCAGGAGCATCGGCGGTGGGTACAAGTTGTTGTACCATGGTGAGGACAGGAAGAGAAATGGTGTTGGGGTCATTTTAAAAGAAGAGTATGTTAAAAGTGTGTTGGAGGTTAAGCGAGTGTCTGACAGGGTGATGAGTGTGAAGTTGGAAATTGAAGGGGTGATGATGAATATCATCAGTGCATATGCCCCACAGGTAGGTTGTGAGATGAAGGAGAAAGAAGATTTCTGGAGTGTATTAGATGAGGTGGTGGAGAGTGTGCCCAAGCATGAAAGAGTGGTGATAGGAGCAGACTTCAATGGGCATGTTGGTGAAGGGAACAGAGGTGATGAGGAAGTAATGGGTAGATATGGTATCAAGGATAGGAATGGGGAAGGACAGATGGTAGTTGATTTTGCAAAAAGGATGGAAATGGCTGTGGTGAATACCTACTTTAAGAAAAGGGAGGAGCACAGGGTAACATATAAGAGTGGAGGAAGGTGCACACAGGTGGACTACATTCTTTATAGGAGATGCAAGCTAAATGAAGTCACAGACTGTAAGGTGGTAGCAGGAGAGAGTGTCACTAGACAGCATAGGATGGTTGTTTGTAGGATGACTTTAGAGGTAAAGAAGAAGAAGAGAGTGAAAGCTCAACAAAGGATCAGATGGTGGAAGCTGAAGGAGGAAGACTGTTGTGTGAAATTTAGCGAGCAGGTGAGAGAAGCACTAGTTGGAGGAGAAGCAATTTTGGACAACTGGAAAAGTACTGCAGATGTGGTGAGGGAGACAGCTAGGGCAGTACTGGGTATGACATCTGGACAGTGGAAGGAAGACAAGGAGACTTGGTGGTGGAATGAAGAGGTCCAGGAAAGCATAAGGAGAAAGAGGTTGGCGAAAAAGTTTTGGGATAGTCGGAGAGATGAAGAAAGTAGACAGGAGTACAAGGAGATGCGGCGTAAGGCGAGAAGAGAAGTGGCAAAAGCAAAGGAAAAGGCATATTGCGAGCTCTACAAGAAGTTGAATAGTAAGGAAGGAGAAAAGGACTTGTACCGATTGGCCAGACAAAGGGACAGAGCTGGAAAGGATGTGCAGCAGGTTAGGGTGGTAAAAGATGCACATGGTAATGTGCTGACAAGTGAGGAGTGTGTGTTGAGAAGGTGGAGGGAATATTTTGAAGAGTTGATGAATAAAGAAAATGAGCGAGAGAAAAGGCTGGATGATGTGGCGAGAGTAAATCAGGAAGTAAAAGAGATTAGCAAGGAAGAAGTGAGGGCTGCTATGAAGAGGATGAAGAGTGGAAAGGCAGTTGGTCCAGATGACATTCCAATGGAGGCATGGAAATGTCTAGGAGAGATGGCAGTAGAGTTTCTAACCAGATTGTTTAATAAAATCTTGGAAAGTGAGATGATGCCTGAGGAGTGGAGACGAAGTGTGCTGGTTCCTATTTTCAAGAACAAGGGTGATGTGCAGAGCTGCAGTAACTACAGAGGCATAAAGCTGATCAGCCACAGCATGAAGTTATGGGAAAGAGTAGTAGAAGCTAGGCTTAGAAAACAGGTGAAGATCTGTGAGCAGCAATATGGTTTCATGTCGAGAAAGAGCACTACATATGCAATGTTTGCTCTGAGAATACTGTTGGAAAAGTACAGAGAAGGACAGAAAGAGTTACATTGTGTGTTTGTGGACTTAGAAAAAGCTTATGATAGGGTGCCAAGAGAAGAGTTGTGGCACTGTATGAGGAAGTCTGGAGTGGCAGAGAAGTATGTTAGGGTAGTGCAGGACATGTACAAGAATAGTGTGACAGCGGTGAGATGCGCAGTTGGAATGACAGACTCATTCAAGGTGGAGGTGGGATTACACCAAGGATCAGCTCTGAGTCCTTTCTTGTTTGCAGTGGTGATGGACAGGTTGACAGATGAGATCAGACAGGAGTCCCCATGGACTATGATGTTTGCAGATGACATTGTGATCTGTAGTGAGAGTAGAGAGCAAGTTGAGTCTAGTCTGGAGAAGTGGAGATATGTTTTGGAGAGAAGGGGAATGAAAGTCAGTAGAAGCAACACTGAGTACATGTGTGTGAACGAGAGGGAGCCCAGTGGAATAGTGCAGTTACAAGGAGTAGAAGTGGTGAAAGTAGATGAGTTTAATATTTGGGGTCAACTGTTCAAAGTAATGGAGAGTGTGGTAGAGAGGTGAAGAAGAGAGTGCAGGCAGGGTGGAGTGGGTGGAGAAAGGTGGCAAGAGTGATTTGTGACCGAAGAATATCAGCAAGAGTGAAGGGGAAAGTTTACAAAACAGTAGTGAGACCAGCTATGTTGTATGGTTTAGAGACAGTGACACTAACAAAAAGACAGGAGGCAGAGCTGGAGGTGGCAGAGCTGAAGATGTTGAGATTCTCTTTGGGACTGACAAGAATGTACAAGATTAGGAATGAACATATCAGAGGGACAGCTCAGGTGGGACGGTTTGGAGACAAAGTCAGAGAGGCGAGATTGAGATGGTTTGGACATGTGCAGAGGAGGGACCCAGGGTATATAGGGAGAAGGATGCTGAGGATGGAGCCACCAGGCAGGAAGAGAAGAGGGAGACCAAAGAGGAGGTTCATGGATGTGCTGAGAGAGGACATGCAGGTGGTTGGTGTGACAGAGGAAGATACAGAGGACAGGGTGAGATGGAAACGATTGATCTGCTGTGGCGACCCCTAACGGGAACAGCCGAAAGACAAAGAAGAAGATCTACTATAAAGCAGACTAAAGTACAACATGAAGTCAATGCACGTACCTCTGAGCACATAACTCACCCTTTCAGTTCGGTATGGTGTTATGATGTTGCTTTCTTTGATGTAAAACACCTGAAAACAAAGTGAAAATGAGTTTGTATATTTTTTGACAGCTGCATAAAGATTATAAACAGCACATCACAATGGCAACAATGACAGCTGCAGCGAGAAAATGTGGATAGATATCAAGTTGAGGTCTGCGGCCACACAAATATGCATTAGTCCATTTTTAGCCACATATCCAATTCTGTTGTATCTGAATTAGTGCAACCCTGTGAACTATACTGTGATTGCCATTACCCGATTAAAGGCCTGTCTATATCAATATATGGCTATTTACATGTAACTAAAAACTAGTTATACATCTGATTGTTGGCCAACAGAAAAAAGAGACCAAACAGCAATCTTATATTATCAGAATTTAAACAAATCAAAGACTTGTATTTAAATAGAAATAACTCACCTGACCACATACAATAGAGATGACAGACGGCTTTGTCCTATGAAGAAAAAAAGCAAATCATGTATAATTTAACAATAGTGTTTTCACAAAAATTGCAACACAAATTAACAAATTATTCCTTTTTTCTTACCCACAAGGCTCTCTGTGCATCCAGATATGTTCACTGGAATATTTAAATTAATGCATTCATTTTACACTAATTCTAATTAACGTTTAACAGTTTTGACACAAATAGCGCCAGTTCTAATTTACATTCATAATGGTAACATAATTAAGAAAAATCAAAGGTGAGATATTACAGTACTGTATGACAGCCTTAAGCACGCTAATATTTATGTATAAATGTGGTGTTTAATGCTTTTTTGATAAAATGTCTGTCAATACATAATCTCTAAAGAGAAAAATACATCAGAAATGAAAACACAACATGATATTTAAGTGGTATACACAACTTTAGTTCATTTATTGCTAATAGAAAAAACAGAGCCAAGATTTCAATTAATGATCAATCTTAGGGTTTTCTAAATGTCTACAGTAACTCATGCCACATTCTTCCAAACTGTATATTAGAGAAATTATCACATTCTTATATTTTACATGGGCACAATTTGGAGGAGGATAGGGGGGACATGCCCCCCCCACCTTTTTATCCAGGGGGGACAGAATATTGTATGCCCCCCCCCACCTTCTGACATATATGTGTGTACTTGAAACATGCTATGTCAGTCTTATGTGCAAAACCATGTCAGAATAGTATCTTTGTTTCTGCAAGTTTGCATTTTTAGCAGCATTGACTTGTTTACAACACCTGTTTCTTGTTTGTCACATTCGGAATTTTCTGGGACTGCATTTGCCCAGATTTGAAACCAAAAATAGTTGCCTCTAGGGACTAGCGTCTACACATAAGTATCAATGGACCATATGCTAATTTACTAAATTCTGAAAATTAGAAAAGGAAATCAAAAAAGCTATCTGGGACCTCAGAAAGCCCATCTGCAATTACTGCTTGATCTCCAAAATCAGTCTATGCAAGCGAAATTATGTTCACTATGAGTGATGTCATTAGTGCCACTTTGAAAATTAAATTCATGATAAGTAATTTATCCTAAACTTATGATCTGTTGTTTTTTCAAACTTATGCAAAAACAAATCTTGAGAAAAAAAAATACAGTATGCAATAGTTAATAATTATTAAGAGGCTGTTCTTTCATATTTATGAATACATTTTACCACATTGCAGTTGTTTTTTTTGTTTTTTATGAAAACTCAACCTATCATTCTTTTTGAGTTCTACACATGTGGTGATACCTTATTTACACCAGGATGTTAATAAAATCAATGCTGGCTATTCTCAGAATAAAGTACTTATATCCACAGTTTCAAATTACATAAGTCAAATGGTGTCCACTTTATGGTCTTCTCAAAACACAAAATTACTGTTCTGGATGCTCAGAATGCATCTGAGCTTATCTAGAAACCATTGGCTTATTGGTGGCTTTTTGTTACTCCTGGCACTCTTTCCTGAGTAACAAAAAGCCTTTTGTAAAAAAAAAAAAAAAGGTCTGGGTGCTTGTGTCGGTGCAGTGCAACTCTATATCAACCACACCACCTTGGGTCCTGGGTGGCAACCATTCAGGCAGACAACTGGTCCACCCTATCTCTCAAAAACAGCCACCTTGCTGGCACAGTGAAGTTAAACATGGGCGCCCCTTTGGCCTTTTCCAGCCACTGGAGTCCTCAACACTAAAGCTGGTTCACGCAGAGAGAGAAAAGTACCCCATGGCCATAATGTTGCAGCTGATGTTCCTTCATAACAGAAGTGATAATCCTCTTGTAGTCTACCAAAGTGACAGTGTGCTTGACATACAGTCATTCCAACAGTACACAAGCATTCTCCAAACAGACCCAATAGCAAAGTCATCTAGTGTCAATTTAGGTCGGTGATTAGTGACTAAGTCTCACGGCCATATAGCAAGACAGGAAGCACCAGGACCATAAAAACTTGGATTTATTCTCTTGCAAATGTATCAGCATGACCAAACAGCTCTGTCCAGTAACCTCATGACTTCATGAGGTCTTCCCAGGTGTCTCTCAATCGCATAGGCTGAGAACCCAAAAACATGAACATCACTGACCCAAATCCCTTTTATCAAATAATTAACAGATATTTATCTTAAATATGGCAAAATTTCTTGGGCTCTCGCTTGATAGCCCAACCAGTTTGGCAAACTAATCAACTGCGTGTGAACTCAACACGCAACAGTGAAAAAAAATGAGCTCACTCATTGAAAGGGTTACTGTCTCTCTCCAAAAATTCAATCTTCTTACAGTCACGTAGGAGGATCTGGAAACACAACAAAGAGTAAAAGACACATTTCAGTTGAAAGAATAAAAATATACATTAATCATTCAAATCTAAAATAGTGCGAAAACAATCTGAACTTTAGCATCTTATCCTTTTTTGCATCCTGTGTGCATGCTATTGCTTCACAATTGTAATCATTATCAAGATGACTGTCAATGTGCGCGTGAACAGGTATGATGTAGAAATATTTACATTTCGTGCATTCTAGTAATTTCCAGTTTTGTGATTTTCTACACCATCTCCTTTTTTGAAGTTAATCTTAATTTAATCTAGCATCATGGACTGAAAGGCATAACACAAAAAAGAACAGAGTCAAACGAACCTTTAAAATTGGCTCTGCAATGTCATCTGGATCAAAAATGACAGATCTGGAACAGACCTTAAACGACCCTCTAATTTTCCTAAAACACATGAAATACACTATTAAGCAGATATATATATATATATATATATATACACATACACACACACACACACACACACACATACACACACATACAGTGGGGCAAAAAAGTATTTAGTCAGCCCCTGATTGTGCAAGTTCTCTAATTTTCATCATAGGTACACTTCAATTATGAGAGACAAAATTAAGAAAAAAAATCCAGGAAATCACATTGTAGGATTTTTAAAGAATTTATTTGTAAATTATGGTGGAAAATAAGTATTTGGTCACCCACAAACGAGCAAGATTTCTGGCTCTCACAGACCTGTAACTTCTTTTTTTAAAAGGTTGCATTATAAAATCAATTGAATTGCATATTGGATGGTTTCTGATGCAGTAAAATGCAAAACCTGAAAAACTAAAAAGACATTAATTTAAATTTAATATTCCTAAGGTTTGACATCATGAACCCAGTTCAAAACCAAATATTGGCTAAAATAATAAAATGTTGCTAACTGTCCAACATTTATAAATAAATAATATAAATGTGTAACTATGTGTAAATGTGTCTCCCTTTAACATATATAATTTGTTTTTGGGCAGTCTCCTACAATGTATAGGAAAATTACTTGCATTTGCATTAGTCAGTCTTTGCAATCATTTTATTATTATTTCATTTACAACCACCTGTGGTTTCATTTCATGATAATATACAAAGAAAAAAAGGTTTCCTGCGTAAATGCACACATCAATTTTAATATTCTGGATGGTTGGAAAAAAATGTCATTAAACCTCTGGGCTTGTAAATGTAAACGATATGGAGGCGGTGGGGGATCTTGGCACACCTCTACGCAAGTCTGGAAAGGTCAGTTTAAACTTCTTGTACTCTTGTACTCCAAATTCTCATACTCTTGGCTGCCTTGGCTTGAATCATGCACAGTTTGGGGTGGTATGGCACAATTCCACATCAAATTAAAAAATACAGCACAGAAAAAAATTTACCCTGAACTAGCCAGGAGTGCCCACCAAGTTCGTCTAATGTTATGCAGAGTAGTGTCGGGCTTTCCCTGGTCTGTCCCATATCAAGTGTTGGTTGGACCAAGGTAGCTGGCGGGACTCGGTGCTGAACACAACCAAGTAAGAGCTACTTGGAGAAAGCAGCCGAAGTACGGTGACTTGCAACTCAGAGCATGGTTCAAAAAAGTTGAGTCCTGCTTAATTTTGGGGACTATTCTCCCTTTTTAAAATGAATATAAAGTTCTATTGCTTTGATCGGACATAAAAACAAAATCACCCAAACAAATTTTGTTCTAAGAAACTTGCTTGTGGCTTCCTCCAGCCTAAGTTCATGTTTGCACAGCTGCTGTCTGCAGACTACATGCTTAAACAAAGAGCTTAATCAAATGAGTAGACTGCAAACACATGATAAGTAAACGGACCAACAAGCATATCTAAAAGCACAAAGAGTTTTGACTCAATGACTGTGAGGACATTAAATACACTTTTTAGACAAGTGAACATGATGTTCAGGATTAGTACATGTTAAATTTCTATAGTCAGATAAATGGTTCAAATAGAAACAAAAGTATGATACGATATAAAAACTTTATTGTACACAGAGTGAAAATTCATTTTTGGTTTCACCACTGACAGGTGTCAAGAAAGTAGGACATAATAAAACATTGCAGAGTAGAAATATAACAACAATATCAGAAATATAACAAAAGATTTGGAAGAACTTGACATATTTCACTATATTAACCCATGGTTACCTCTCCTTGGCTGAATTGCTTGTCACTTGGTATGCTGTGTGCTGTTCAAAATAGTATTCCTCCAAATCCAGCAACAATAGCGAGAACCTGGAAGCCGACAAAGGCAGGTGTTTAATACAGCATGGACAGACTGAAGGTTTTCTTTACACAAGTGAGGGGTTGAATACATTAACATTTCCAAATCACTGTGTCTTGGGCTTCATTCACATCAGTCATTAAGAAAGACATATATTATGGTCAGACCTGGCAGGCCAAAACATATTGTGAGGGTCTGCTGGGAACGACTGGCGGAACCCTCTGTCAGCGAGGTCTTCAACTCCCACCTCCGGGAGAGCTTCTCCCAGATCCCGGGGCAGGTTGGAGACATGGAGTCCGAGTGGACCATGTTCTCCACCTTCATTGTCGATGCGGCTGCTCGTAGCTGTGGTCGCAAGGTCTCTGGTGCCTGTCGTGGCGGCAATCCCCGAACCCGGTGGTGGACACCGGAAGTAAGGGATGCCGTCAAGCTGAAGGAGTCCTACTTATCTTTGCTGGTAAGTGGGACCCCAGAGGCAGCTGACAGGTACCGGCAGGTCAAGCATGCCGCAGCCCGTGCGGTCGCAGAGGCAAAAACTCGGGTCTGGGAGGAGTTCGGGGAGGCTATGGAGGAGGACTATCGGTCGGCCTCGAAGAGATTCTGGCAAACCATCCGACGCCTCAGGAGGCAGAAGCAACTCTCCACCAGCACTGTTTACGGTGCGGGTGGGGAGCTGTTGACCCTGACTGGGGATGTTGTCGGGCGGTGGAAGGAGTACTTCGAGGATCTCCTCAATCCCATCATCACGTCTTCCGAAGAGGAAGCAGAGACTGGGGACTCAGAGGCGGACTCATCCATTACCCAGGCCAAAGTCACCGAGGTGGTTAGAAAGCTCCTCGGTGGCAAGGCTCCTGGGGTGGATGAAATCCGTCCTGAGTACCTTAAGTCTCTGGATGTTGTGGGGCTGTCTTGGCTGACACACCTCTGCAACATCGCGTGGCGATCGGGGACAGTGCCTCTGGATTGGCAGACCGGGGTGGTGGTCCCTCTGTTTAAGAAGGGGGACCGGAGGGTGTGTTCCAACTATAGGGGGATCACACTCCTCAGCCTCCCCGGTAAGGTCTATTCCAGAGTACTGGAGAGGAGAATTCGACCGATGGTCGAACCTCAGATTCAGGAGGAGCAGTGTGGTTTTCGTCCTGGTCGCGGCACACTGGACCAGCTCTACACGCTCCATCGGGTGCTCGAGGGTTCATGGGAGTTTGCCCAACCAGTCCACATGTGTTTTGTGGATCTGGAGAAGGCGTTCGACCGTGTCTCTTGGGGCACCCTGTGGGGAGTGCTCCAGGAGTACGGGGTCCGGGGTCCTTTGCTAAGGGCTATCCGGTCCCTGTACGACCGCAGCAGGAGCTTGGTTCGCATTGCCGGTAGTAAGTCAAACCTGTTTCCAGTGCACGTTGGCCTCTGCCAGGGCTGCCCTTTCTCACCGGTTCTGTTCATTATTTTTATGGACAGAATTTCTAGGTGCAGCCAGGGTGTAGAGGGGGTCTGGTTTGGGAACCACAGAATCTCGTCTCTGCTGTTTGCGGATGATGTGGTTCTGTTGGCTTCGTCAAATTATCGACAGACGGATCAGTGCAGCATCTGCAGTGATGCGGTCGCTGTATTGGACCGTCGTGGTGAAGAGAGAGCTGAGGAGGGGGGCAAAGCTCTCGATTTACCGATTGATCTACGTTCCGATCCTCACCTATGGTCATGAGATTTGGCTTATGACCGAAAGAACGAGATTGCGAGTACAAGCGGCCGAGATGAGTTTCCTCCGCAGGGTGGCTGGGCGCTCCCTTAGAGATAGGGTGAGGAGCTCGGTCACTCGGGAGGAGCTCGGAGTTGAGCCGCTGCTCCTCCACATCGAAAGGAGTCAGTTGAGGTGGCTCGGGCATCTTTTCCGGATGCCCCCTGGACGCCTCGCTGGAGAGGTGTTCCGGACACGTCCCAGTGGGAGGAGGCCCCGGGGAAGACCCAGGACACGCTGAAGGGACTACATCTCTCGGCTGCCTTGGGAACGCCTTGGGGTTCCCCCGGAGGAGCTGGGGGAGGTGTGTGTGTGTGTGGATCGGGAGGTCTGGGCGGCTTTGCTTGAGCTGCTGCCCCCCTCCCGACCCGACTCCGGATAAAGCGGAAGAAAATGGATGGATGGAGGGATATATTATGATACTTTTATGGTAAACCTGTCTGGAGTAGGCAGTTCTCAAAAACTGAGTGACTGTGCAAGAAGGAGACTAGTGAGAGAAGCCACCAAGACACCCATGACAACTCTGAAAGTGTTACAGGTTTTTGTGTTTGTGAATGGAGAAACTATCTATCGTGCAACTTTGACTCTTGCATCACCAGCTGCTTCATGGCGACGGGGCAAATAGGACTTTCTTTAAAAGAAAACTAAATTTCAGCTACAGTTTGTCAGAAGGCACATGTGAGACTGAAAATGAGATCTGATCGGGTTTCTTGTGGCTTATTAGTTAGCACCATTGCCTCACAGCAAGAAGGTCTTGGGACTGCTTCCTGCCTGGTCCTTTCTGTGTGGAGTTTGCATGTTCTCCCCGTGTCTGCGTGGGTTCCCGCTGGGTACTCCGGTTTCCTCCCACAATCAAAAACATGATTATTTAGGGTCTGAGTGTTTCTACATCTGGTGTTGGTCCCCCTGAGCACTGGACTGTGGCTACCCACTGCTCCTACTGGTTGGATCGTGTCTAACCATAATTAGGATGGATTAAATGCAGTGCAATGACAATAAAGGCCATTATCATCATCATTATTATTACAAATCTTTCTTTGGCCCACTCTGCCATGAAGCTGTCATTGGTGACAGTCAAAAGCTGCACTATGCAACGCTTCTCCGATCACAACCTCAGAAGCCTATAACTCTTTCAGAGTTGTCATGGGTGTCTTGGTATCTTCTCTCACCAATTTCTTTCTTGCACACAGTTTTTGAGAACTGCCTACTTCAGACAGATTTACCATACAGTAAGTGCACAATCAGGGGGTACCGTTTTAAAAATGTAATGTTACCAACCTATATTTCATAAAATAATGCAATTAGGGACATTATAAGCTCTTGTTAAGGACCCTTGTGCATAACTTTACCTGTGCCTCACTTTTTACGGTTTGGAAATGCTTTTTTTTTTTAAACTTTGAAAATGGTGATTATAATGTGAAAAAATGCCATTTTTTGCATGTTACCTTGTTTCATGTGAAATTTGCTCATTATATAATAAAGCTTATATTTATTCTCTTGAACCTTTCAAAGAACTACACCAATCAGTGTCATTCCCAGTATTTCTCTGGTCATGACAAGTTACGGAACCAAAATATCTTCACTTGGAGTCAAGCAGCAGTCATTTGAGTAAAATAATAGGTTTGTAACCAGAATCCAAATTTGTCAATTCATTTGAGAAAACACTATGTTCTAAATATATAGTCTCTGATTTTATAATTCCTGTTTATTAGATTTGACACCTAAATGGATCCCCTACAAAACAGAGTTAGTAATTTGTTTCAGTTATACTGCTGGAACATCTGGGAGATTCACATAATCAGGGATGTGGATGCCCCTTAAAATGTAGTCTCCGTAGTAGCATACTCAGAGGGGTAACAGTAAGTGCAGGAATGATACCAATATAGAATGTCTTTGTCTCAACCATGATCTAGAAATTACAAGTGATGTATTTATTTCTAGTACCTCAGAAATGGCAATATGTGCCAAATGTAGTCGCCATAGAGCCTTGAAGTCTCCGTAGTACCTACTGGATATGGAAATGTATGAAGCATTAGGCAGCCTGTTTTGGATTATGTTAGGTGTTCCTAGTTGGGGATCTGTATCTATATACTATTACAATATACTGTTGGGAATAACAACAATTTATTAGTTCAGAGGTTCCAAAAGTCAAGTTGTCATACGAACATACAAAATGTCAGGTATGTTTGATAAGAAACACATGTATTAACATTATAACTGCTCTTATCTCACAAGTTGGGGTACTTGTATACTGTAAAAGAAATAAATTTTATCATTACTATTTTCTACTTGGTGTGTTGGAGTTTATTTCTGAACATATTTTACAAAGTGTACTCAAAATATAGGAGTGCCAGTATTTCTGACAACAACTGTACAATTAAGTTTCATTCCAGATTGTCTGACCCAAGATGTAAACATACAGTGTGTATCAAACAGCATCCTAGAAAAAACATCCTACGAACAGATGAATAAAGAGTAAGAGAAAGGATAGGTACTGTTCCGGACTACAAATACACACCATCTGTGAAAGGTGATAGAGGTATTGTGCAGCTTAAATGGATGTCAAGAAAACTGGTTCTCTGGTATTTATTGATGCACAACTGCCAGCAAAAGCAGCCAGATGAGTCCTGAAGCATTTAAAGCTACAGTACATCATCTAATTGTATTAACTCTGCATCACAACTCATTCACAACGGAGAGGGACAGTAACATGAAATATACATTGAAAGCAACCAAACACCCTAGAAAACAAGTCCAGTCATCTTCAGTGGTCAGTATCTATTTCATGTAGAATTTGGAAGCCTGGCTGTAGGCCTAATTTTTGTAGTATGGTGCATCAGAATGCAAACCACAACTGGTAATGTGGCTTTAAGGCCTCTGAGATTACACTTCCTTCCTTTATGAAACCATTCAGGCTCTTGAAGCAGCTTTGGTTTTCTTATCATAATGGCCATGATTACACTATTACTTCCTGCAGACAATAATTCATTACATTTTAGCAGCTGAAAGTGCTGTGTGCACACCTGAGTTTACATGTATTTTTCTCATCTCTTTGAAGCTCAGATTGTGACAGATTAGTTCATTTAAAACTCACCAGCTCCAATCTTATGCAATGTTCCAAGAGTGTAGTAGATTAAGTCCAAAAATTGGATGAATTGTGCACTTTTGGAATAAAACAAAACGGTATAGCAGCTTTTGGGTGTTCTCTTCAATAAGATGATAGATACACCTGATTTTAAACTCAGATCATGTTCTTTGTAGATATTTATAGTGTATGAATTTATATACTACAAATGTATTTATACATCATCAAATAAAATGCCAAACCACAACTGACTCAAAAGGACTTCAAAATTACTGAAAAAGACGGCCGCCTTTTTTTTTTTTTTGCTAAATTTCTATAAGTTTGCTAATACATAAGATAACGTGCTGATCTTGATGTCAGAATTTTCACTTAGTATGCCAGTTTTGACAGAAGCATGGACCAAATTATTTAAATGCACTGAGTTCTTAAAGCCTATCTGCCAAATTAAGTTTTTCCCCAAACACTGCAATGCATGATCATACAAATCATACAGATAAGACCCCACACTTGCTTGATCATAGGTAGGCCCAATATGAAACACATCAACATCATGTTTACAGCCCTCGTGACCACATCAAGAAATATAAAGTCAAGGTAATAGCTGTTTTGGAGCATGGTCAAATGTCTGATTATGACAATGAATATGAATTCTGTGCATTTAGAAGCTCTTTAAAGGTAATGCGAAACATCAGGAAAATGTGCAAATTGTGCATCCTAGAATATTATTGGCGTTACTTTGAGCGAAAGCATGAAGCAACATATGAAGGAAGCCATGTGTGAGGCCAGTGTTTAGACTCAGTGGAGTAATTACCAATTACTCTGGTCCAGTGGACAAAATCCCAGTCTCATGAAGAAATATAAAATATAATAGGGTTAGGGTTAGTGTACTACATTAATGTAGGGTTAGGGTTCATGTGAGATGGGACTTTGGAATGAGACTGAAATTTTGTCCATTTTTGTAATAAGGGGTTGGGATTTTGTCCGCTGGGATTTTGTCATGGATTCAAAACAGATAAAGCACTTAATACATGTAGCACTGACCCACTTTTATGATCCTTAATACTTTGGGCAGTGTACCATAATAATAAAGTAAATTTAATTAAAAAATAATTTTCATGGAAAGCAGATACCATGTTAGTTCTTTCAGTAGTCACAGGAGTTTTGTTTGGTAATAAAGAACATTCAGTCAAGTCAGGCAGAGATTTTCAAAAAATGCAGTTTAGCGCTGATAATCCAATTAAAAGCTTTATTCTTTATTTTTGTCAAAATTGCAAGCCAAAAATAAACATTTTAACACCAAGATCAACATTATGCCTTAACTGCATAATTTTACAGAATAATGGCAGCCATCTTGAAAATAGCATGCACAGCCAGTCTGGTCCCCTCAGATCTCAGAAGCTAAGCAATGAGGGGCCTGGTTTTCCTATGGTTTGGATGGGAGACCTCTTCGGAAACACCAGGGGCTGTGTTTCTCTCCAGGTAAAACTGGAGTTGCGTCAGGAAGGGCATCTGGTGTGAAACTTGTGCTAAATTCCAATGCGGATCTGGCTGTATCCGCTGTGATGACTCTAAACAAAATGGGAGCAGCTGAAAGGACGACACCTTGAAAAGAGCATATTCAGGCCTTTAATGTCAAGTATTGTTTATAATATCTGTTTTACATTCAAAAGTATATTAAAAGATATTTTATGCAACTAAAACAACAATCTAAACTTTTGAAAAAATGTCAATTTTTAGGTGATCATTTGGAAAAATGTCATTTTTGACAGGGTTAGAGTGCTTGGATCAAGTGTTTCAACATCTTATTGAAAAGAACACCCAAGATCTACTAGGAACCAAATTTTGGTGATTTCCTCCCAAAGTGCACAGGTTTTTTTTTTTTTACAATCTACTAGACTGCAATGATGATTCACCTCAACTAGGGTTGAAACTTTTTTTGCCACACAGAAGAGATTACATATGCAGAGTTAATTACATATTAGGCTATGATTCCATCCATCCTAACTACTTTTCACAATATACCGTATTTTCCGGAGTACAACTCGCATTTTTTTTTTAACCAATCTGGGAGGTCCTGCAGTTTATACTCTGGTACGATTTATATTTGAAAAATCATGCATTCATGAATCAAGTTCTCCCACTTAGAAATCATGGAGGGGTCTGAAATTTTCATCTTAGGTGCATGTCCACCAGGGGCGTCGGACTGGGGGGGTAAAGGGTACAGTCACTTGCCCAGTTCCGGATCACTGCTGCAGTTTTTGCACCACCATTTCTCGTAATCAGCACAAATAAGCTAATACTTGCTACCAATGGAAAGCCATTCGGTGTTTTCGGTTCTAGAGTGGGAAAATACTTACTTACTTGGGTAGAAAATGTCAGTGTATTATGCCTTGCTGTTTAATTGCTGCGCGCATTTATCTCCGACGTGAAAATTTGCCGGTTGTGGATCACTGAAGCAGCAGCCTCGTGTCTGTAGTTGTGAGTCATGTGGACTTTGGGGGTCATCTCAAAATCACGAATGGGCATGAATGTGGGGGCTTTTACTTTTTAATTTGGGAGAAATCTCACCTCCACACTTGTTGCATTTTTTGCTCATAAAACGTATAACAGTGCCTTTTGAAACTAAGTAAATTCTCATTTAATAAGTATAATTTGTCATTTTGTGTTCAAAACAGATTCTTGGGCACAGTGTGTATCATTCTGCATTAGAAGGGCTCCAGCCAGATGCCAGGAATGCCCCCAAAGTGACAGAGTGTTGTGATCCGGAACCGGCAAAAGTGATCCATTTCTGGCAAATGTTTGCACCACACATAATGTGGCTTCACACTTTAAGTAGAAGCGCTACTCCACCCAGACTTTTTCAGCTAAATAACATCCAAATACCCAATACAACAATACACAATTAAAGGACATTCAGTTGCATTATGGCTCCGTATAGCGGGACTTTTTAAAAGGTGATCCAGAACTGGGCAACCGTCTGTACTATGTACCCAGGGCCCAGAGCATGGGAGGGGGCCCACAAAAAACTGACATTAAATACATTTTTGTGTTGCATTTTATTAATGTCCATACAATTCATGTTGTAAAAGAATATAATTAGAATGAATGTATAAATGTTGCGAAACATAATTCTGCTCTAACAATAATATTGAGAGATCTCTGAGGGCCCTTCCACCCCTGCACAGTTGTACAATGGTTTAGTCCAGGCGCACAGGCGGCACACGCTGCCAAACACAGACACATCCCAAACGGGATCTGACAGCATGAGGAGAGGTTTTTAGGCTGAAATAAGACATGTCTTTACTAAAAAAAAAAAAAAAAAAAAAAATCAAAGTCCGGATTTCAAAAAAGAAGAGACAAAAGAAAAGTAAATGAGGGAAAATAGCTGCTAACCAAATTCTTTGAGAAGAGAGGTGAGCTCGAAAACTATCAACGTGCACGCAGGAAACTTGCTAATATCAGCACTGAGGACATATAAACGTCACAGTTTAACAGAGAAAGACACGATAATCCCACGCCGGTTTTGGTGGCAAAATAACTAAACAAACAGCCGCAGCTCTGCTCAACTCCCCCCACACGGGACACACAGTCCACGTGGAAGGGAGGGAGGGGGACACAGGGCAGCGCGTGGCTGCTGCTGTGATGACACAGGACAGGAGCAGGACAGCTTACTTCTGCTGCAAGAAAATCAAACGTCTTGACCCAGTCTCCACTGACTTTCCACTGGTTGTTAGCGCATTTATGGCAAATCAATTACCCAAATGCTAAAAATAACTGCGTGCATTTAGCGCTGTCCCTTTCATTATATATGCGCAGATTTGGCAAAGTCTGTTTTATTACAAGGACAAAAAAAAAAAAAAAAACATGCATTAACCTGCCTGTCTTCTGTGGGATATAATATGACCACAGTCCAGTTGCACACACACCTGCCTACAAAAGCACATGCACACACAAATAGGTTAAACTTTTTACAATAAAAAAAATGTATTATCAGAATGTAATATTAACATTATGAACCCCATGACCTTTAGTTTCAGACAAAGCAGGAGGTGCTGGTCCAGGTTCTGGTCCCTCATCCTGTCAAATCAAATCAAATTTATTCATTTATATAGTGCCAATTCGCAATGAGATTGCCTCAAGGTGCTTCACACAGCATAATAAAAACAGAGAAAATCTAATTAAAAATTTAAAAACACAATAAAAAGAAACAAAAACAAAACAAAAACAAAAACAAAACCATAAAAGAACACAAGCAATGAGGATGTTAGTGAAGGTGAGCTTATGGAGCCACTTTACAAGCAAATTCTTTAACTAAAATGTAATTAAATTTTAGTAACCTTTACAACATTTTTTTTCCTGTTTTGTCTATTTGCTTTTTAGAATTACCTAATAAATGGTGTGTCTTTGTAGTCGCAGGAACTGGGGGACAGATAGAAGATGACTATACAAACTATACAATATTACAGAGAATTACAAAGTATACAGAAAAGGAATAGGGCTATTATGGTATGAATGTAGAGAGTGTATAATATGAATTAACCTTTTTCCTTATTTTTTAACAAACAAATATACTGCATTGATTTATTCTGTCTAATATTGTTAAGATATAACAGGAATTGCCTTCTTTTTTCAAATACAGGGTTATAAAATGTCATTTTTATTATGACTTTATTTTATATTACTTCATAAGACAGTACAGTACTCCCTTAACCTACAAGTTGTAGATTAAGGGAGTAATATTCTGAAAGTCTGTTTGTCATTAATATGGACTGAGTTTAGCGAATGACATTGAATATAAGATGGGTAATGTGTTCTTTAATGTCTTGATTGTAGAATATTGTATTATGTATTTTTTTTCTTCAGAAAGAGAATTACACACTGTTAAGCAATGAATTACACTTACTTTTATTTAATTACTTATTTTGGAAAATTGTGTTAAATTAGATATTTTGCTGTGACTGTAGATCTTATAACCCTAACCCTAATTTGTAGTCAAGTTAACATTGGGGTATATCTCTGTTAAAATGCATGGGGATGCACCAAATTGCAGCATTTTTCTAGAAAATCCCCTAGACCCCCCCCCCCCCCCCCCCCCCCAACTCAGTATTGCTCCCCTAACTTTAAAAAGGGTTTTGACTCCCAGGTGCAATCTAAGGAATACATGATTTAGACCTGGTTTGACTACACATTAGAAATGTGGTGTTTCCATTAATAAAAAAGAACAGTGTGTGTGTGTGTGTGTGTGTGTGTGTGTGCGCGCGGTGCAGTCGTCCTGTCCCCTTTGCAGAAGAGCACCCCCAGAGTATGATGTTTCCACCCCCATGCTTCACGGTTGGGATGGTTTTCTTGGGGTTGTTCTCATCCTCTAAACATGGTAAGTGGAGTTGATTCCAAAAAGCTCTGTTCTGGTCTCATCTGACCACATGACCTTCTCCCATGCCTCCTCTGGATCATCCAGATGGTCACTGGTGAACTTCAAACGGGCCTGGACATGTGCTGGCTTGAGCAGGGGGACCTTGCTGCCTGGCAGGATTTTAAACCATGACAGCATCATGTGTTACTAATGTAATCTTTGTGACTGTGGTCCCAGCTCTCTTCAGGTCATTGACCAGGTCCTCCTGTGTAGTTCTGAGCTTTCTCAGAATCATCCTTACCCCACAAAGTGAGATCTTGCATGGAAAACCCAGACTGAGGGAGACTGACAGTCATCTTGTGTTTCTTCCACTTTCTAATAAATAATCATAACAGTTGTTGTCTTCTACCAAGCTGCTTGCCTGTTGTCCTGTAGTCCATCTCAGCCTTGTGCAGGTCTACAGTTTTGTCCCTGGTGTCCTTAGACAGCTCTTTGGTCTTGGCTATGGTGGACAGGTTGGAGTGTGATTGATTGAGTGTGTGAACAGGTGTCTTTTATACAGGTAACAAGTTCAAACAGGTGCAATTAATACAGGTAAAGAGTACAGAATAAGAGGGCTTCTTAAAGTAGACCTGCATTGAAATAAAATGCAGTCAGATCTTTGGACCAAAAATGACATATTTACACATAAGATCCTTCTGAATGCAGTAAAGTAAATCTGCAAGCCCAGATCTGTTATTCAACAGAGAAATCTTCATTTAAAAATGACAAATTTACAGCTAAAATTTAGCCCTCTGCAAAACTGTCAGCACATCCGGGACATTGCCGAGACGTCAAAGAAAAGACCCTATCTTCCAGTTACGGCGTCTTGGTAGATAGTCGCACGTGAGAGTGCTCGCACCTGAATCCTTGATATAAATATTTTATTTCTCTCCTGACTGGACAACACTATCAGCTAGTCTTACACTGCCTTTTTACCCATTGAATATGCCTCAGAAAGTTGCTAAATCTGGACAGCAACCTGCAAGAACAACCCCGACAATCACCGAAGCTAGCACTGCTACAACTACCGCTAGCACGACGCAGACGCCTCAACTCGCCCACTTTGAATACCAGAGTCATGGAACAACCAACACTGAAATTCTTGACACTATTCGCCAACTATGGACCGACATAGAAAAACAATCTACCGGCACACTGGAAGCAATCCGAAGCATAAAAGTGGATCTGCAAGCGCATTCACGAAGGATTGATGAGGCAGAAGAGCGGATATCGCAAGCCGAAGAAGATGTGAACTCTGTGAAGGGAAAAGTTGCTCAACTTGAACAAACTGTTAAAGATCTGTGCACCAAGATAACCAACTTGGAGGACAAAAGTAGACGGTCCGGCTGGTGGGATTACCAGAAAAATCCGAAGGAAAAGACGTGTGCGGGTTCTTGGAGAAATGGCTCAAGGATATGTTCGGTGATTGTTTCTCATCGCCCCCCATTATCGAGAGGGTGCACAGGATTGGGCCATTCAACCCAAGAGCTACAACGCCAAGAGTGATGATCATGAAGTTCCTGAACTACAGAGATCGTGAGACCACCGTGGCCGCAGTCAAGAGGGCGAAAGAAGTGTTTTACGGGGAGCATCGACTCAGCCTGTTCCATGACATATCGCCAGAGACCCGCAAGCTGCAGCAGCGCTTCGACGGAGTTAAAGCCGAGCTTCGTGCATTGAACATCCGCCACGGAATTATATACCCAGCCCAGCTCATCATCACACACACACACAACAACAGACGTGTTGTGTTCAGATCAAAAGAAGAAGCGGAAGAATACGTGAGGAAAGTGAAGACGGCAATGGGGATTGTGGACTAAAATTATCATTTATCACTTTGGAAAAGGGACTACAATTACAACTGAGTAAGTGACATCCTTCACCTTGTCTCCAGTATTTGCTAACATTTGTTACTTTACACTAAATAATCTCATCTACATGTGATTGCATCAGCCAAGCTTGAACCTTCATGCGCATGCGTGAGTTTTTTCACGCCTGTCGGTTGCGTCATTCGCCTGTGAGCAGGCTTTGTGTGAGCAGTGGTCCACCCCTCTCGTCGGATTTTTATTGCAAATAAATGTCTGAACGATTTGGAGCTTTGCTGCATCAATTTTTTCCAGAAACTGTGAGAGACCTCACAGTTTCCATTCGGAAAATTCAAATTGCTTTGAGGGACGATTTTATGGGGATTACACAGATTAAGGAGTGCTCCAGCCGGTTTAAAGACCGCCCACAGCTGCTGAGAGCGCGCCGCGCTCCGAGCGCCAATCGACAGGCTGAAACCCCGCTGAAACAACCAGATCATTTCCAACGTGAAGGCTTTGTTGATCCGGGACGTCGCCTGACTTACACAAAAATGGCAGGAGACGTGGACATCAGTACTTTTTCGGCACATTCCACTGTGACAGGAGTTTTTTTCATGGAAAGAAAAGCGGACAGATGCGCCACCGTGCTGTTCATGGCGCGGCACAAAACCACCTCCGTGTTGGTCTCACAGGACGGCTTTGAGATGGCTTTCAGATGGCTGTCGGTGGGTTTTCAGTCGTGTGACCAACCGAGAAATTGTGGATGAGCCTGGACATGCCAGAACATGTCCTGTGAGGCTTCATCACGGCGTTGTTTTGCGCCATGCGGCACTGCCGCGACGCGCGGAATTCCTCCGCTCCTCTTTCCATGACAAAAACTCCTGTAACAGTGGAATGTGCCGTTCATTTCCAAACTGGACGCTGTGTTTTATCCGGGACGTCCTCTGACTAGCACAGGAATTGCGGAAGACGTGGACATCAGCACTTTTTCAGCACATTGAGACAGACGTGCGGAGGAATTCCGCGCGTCGCGGTGGAGTTGTGGTGCTGTGAATAATAAGAATAGAGGCCTTCTCTCCAAATTTTATAATACCTTGTTGGAAGCATCGAAGGACAGCAGTAATTCATATTTGCAAGCTTGGAGATCTGATATGAAAAGTGACATTACTGTTGAAGCGTGGAATAATACCTGCTTAAGTGCCCAAAAACAAACAGTCAATACAAGATTCAGACTATTACAGTACAAGAGGTTGTTCAGAATGTATATCACTCCAGTAAAATTGAACCATTTTAACCCCAATAATCCTGATGACTGTATAAAATGTGGTAAAGAAAAGGGAACACTGTATCACTGCATGTGGCAGTGTGAAGAAATGATTCTTTTCTGGCAACAAATAACTACAATAATTTCTGATATAATTGATTGTAAAATTCCCCTTGATGATAAATTGTGTATACTAATCCGCAAATCCACACTTCAGAGATGTAAATTCAATGGCGGATTGTCTCTTCCAAATTTCCAATTATATTATTGGGCTGCACATATTCACAAGACCTCATTTTGGTTCAGATCAATAGATTTGCCATGGTGCAGTTTAGAGGCACAGTCTTGTGATTCATCCTCCCTTATCGCTTTGCTTACCTCTTCTATTCCATCCAATCTCTCCGGCTTTGCAAATAACCAAGCGGTTCATTCCACACTCAAAATTTGGTATCAATTTAGGAGGCATTTCAAATTCAAGTCTACCTCTACTTTAACTCCTCTATTAAGGAATCATTTATTTCAACCTGCGATTACAGATTCAACCTTTTTTGCTTGGCACAACAAAGGATTGAAACGTTTTAAAGATCTTTACAAGGATGGTATTTTTATTTATTTTTACTTCGCTTGTTTTGCCTTTTCATGTTCCGGTTCCTGTTCAAACAGAAAACCTTAGGAGGCAGATTATCATATGCATTATTTTTCATTCAATGTGATGCACAGTATTTCTACTATACTGCTTGTGCTTATTGACAGCTGCATTGCAGATGTGATCTGATCATTATCATTTTGACATCAGTTCCTGTGCCTTACTTCCTAATAAAAAAATATATATAAAAAAAAAATTGTGTATACTACAAATATATCCCACTAACTTTAAATGTGATGCAAAGAAGAGGAAACTTATCAACTTTAGCCTGATACAAGCAAAAGTGGTAATTGCTCTGAAATGGAAAGACACTGAGAGACCTGGGATCAAGCAATGGATGGACCTGACATCGAGCAACTTGGTTCTGGAAAAATTAACCTATGTGGCCAAAGGAAATATAGAGGACTTCAAAGATATTTGGATGCCCTTTCTACGATTTGTAAAAGACTTTGATATGTAGAAACTAACTTTTTTGAGTGTAGGGGAGGGGAGGGTTATGTTTTGTTGTGTTATTATTATTCATATTCTTTGTGTATATACTGTCTCTGTATACTGTTTTTGCCTATTGTAAAACTAAAAACTTCAATAAATACAATTGTGAAAAAAAAAAAAGAGAAGACCCTATCCCAGCATTCATTGCGCGCGCCAACTGTAATTTGTGGATTTACATCAGTTTGCATCTCTTACAAAAGCACCTTTTTATTGTCTTATATGGAAGGATCGACTTTTTTAAAACTTCATATTGTCTTTTCACATTTCTTTTATTTTTTTCTTGAAAATTATTTTTGGGGACTTTTTCCATACGCCCATTTGATTGAGTGGTGTCGCATTGAAAATCTACTGTCTTTAGCCTCCGGTGTTACCGTTGCGGGGTACGGAGGCGGGACCCGCAAAGAATCCAAGTCTTTCAAAAGATACAAACCTCTCTCAGTGGCCACGGAGCTCTGTGGCTGCGATTACCGAGGCCGTGCGGCGCTGCGGATTTTTCCGCAAGAAGTCTGTCCTTGCGGGCGGCCGGCCGCTCCGCATCAAAACAGCGAGCGCAGTCTCTGGACTTGTTGCCAAGTTGGCCGCACCTCCATTCAATAGACAGGAAGGTGGCGCCGGAGTTGGCCGCAGCTCTACACAACAGACACGGGGGCAGCGTGAGTGGCCCACTGTGGCGTTTACCAAGCCTGCAGACTCGGCAAGCGCATCGGAGGCAGCGAGAGCAAGGCATCGGGGAAGAACATTGCCGCTGTCGATGTCGGCGCTGATCTGAGCATGCAGAGCTGTATCTTGCATTCACTGCAGCTTACTTTTGGATGTTGAAACCAGGATGTGTATAACAGTAACATTACTAACAGATAAAATCAATTTTAATGCGGGATCGGACTGAAGGCGCTAGCGCTCCGTCTTCTCCCTCATGTCACTGTAATGTCCTGGATGTACAAACAGTTTTCACGGAGAGCCAAATTTTAGCTGCAAATTTGTCATTTTTAAACGAAGATTAAAAATTTGGGCTTGCAGATTTACTTTACTGCATTCATAAGGGTCTTATAAATACATATCAGCTATTTCTTTCTGAGATCTGACCACAATGCAATGCAGGTCTACTTTAAAGAAAAATTAACAGGTCTGTGAGTGCCAGAATTCTTGCTGGTTGGTAGGTGTTCAAATACTTATTTGCAGCAGTAACATACAAATAAATTATCAAAAAAAAAAAAAAAAAAACATACATTGTGATTGCCGGATTGTTTTTTTTTTTTTTAAGATTATGTCTCTCACAGTGGACATGCACCTAAGATGAAAATTTCAGACCCCTCCATGATTTCTAAGTGGGAGAACTTGCAAAACCGCAGGGTGTTCAAATACTTATTTTCCTCACTGTATGTGCTGTACTCCAGTGGAAGGCAGCACATTCACTCTCACAGAAAGCAACAATAATTATTTAGGTTTTGAGCTGTGTGAACAATATTTTATGGTGGCTGGCCAACCGCTGAGTTATCTTTCGTAATGGAGGACAAGACGGAGTTTAATTCTAGCTGTGTCCCAATTCAGGGGTTGCACCCTTCTATGGCTGCATGCGTCATGAAGTGGCATGACGGGGCATTCTCATTTCGAAGACTCCTTGGATTGCGGTCAATAAATGCAGACTACTTTTCCTTGAAAACGATGGATACATCAGGTGCATCCTTCATGCAAACGATGGAATTGGATTAGAATGGGAAGAACCTTTAACGCGTCACTGCTAAAACTTAATTTGCGACCGTAAAATCCAGCATTAACGTCTGCAAATCAGACACAACAGGTTTATTCCCTAATTACATAAGCCTAATATATAAGCCCTGGTCATATGGACATTTTACATCCCAGCTCCTAAGTGATAAAACACACCTGATTAGGGCTGTGCAATTAACCGAATTTCGATCGCAATATCGATATTTGTATCAAACGATCTCCAAACTCGTATAATCGAGTGAAATAATTTAAGGGCCTTTCATCAGGCCAATCTGTCAACATGTCCCAAGACGCACGGTGTCAGACGCGTCGCTTCGGAAACAGCAAAGGGGCAGGATTGCTACGTCACACTTTGGCTGTTTCCACAACCTGAAAAAAGTTCAGTGATCGCTTTCTTGAATTTGCGTCGCCTGAACCACAAAAAACTTTAAAAAACAGCAGTAGAACGATTCTCCCATCACTCTGCTGGGAGAAGCTTTTTTTCAGCTACTTTTCAGAGTGACGCCGACCGAGGGAGGACTGACGACTTGGTGGGATATTGATCGAACCGCGACAGCGAGCCAATCCGCACAGAGAAGCCGGCCTTCAGGCATCATCATCATCAGGCAGAGCGAGGCAGGCAGCCGGGGTGATGGAGCAAACCCACTCAGTCCAAAATCTCCCACTTTTTTTGGATATATGCGAAGTCCCAGTTTGCCCAACTGAGTTTAGTTCTGCAGCTTTATCGAGGTGAGAATAATGTAAAAATAAAACGTGACGTTTACTGAACTGCTGTGAAGGTTTAATGATCGGCTAACATTAGCTTAGCCTTTTAGCACAGTTGATCTGAGTGAACGCTTTAATTTGTAAATGGTTCAGTCTTTTTTATTTTTACCAAATAAAGCTACAGCTTTTTTCAGACATCACAAAAGCTTAACTTTAAATAACTTATTTTTTCGGGCGGGTTTTTTTTTCCCCATCGTTTTCCCCCATTTTTTTTCCCTTTTTTATATATAAACTTTTTAGTGTTTCTTTATATTTAAAGAAATCTTTTTATTTGTCCTAATCAGGAACATTTGCTGTGCAGACAACCAAACTTCCATTGATGAGCTGAACACCACGTCCAGTTGAAAGAAAACACCTCTGCTTTTCAGCAACACCACCAGAGTTCAAAGCTGCAGAAGAGACCTTCATCTGGTCCCGAGAATTCAGCATAACATCACCTGCTTCTAAATAAAAGGCTCTTTCAACAGCAACTATTTTATTATTTTTTAAAAAGCTGTTTCATTTTATATTTTAACAATAAATGAACGGATACATTTCTCCAAAAGGAGATAAGGAGACATGGTCAAGGGAATGATGACAAAAACATAAACTAATGAACATAAATTGAAACAAAAACAATGCAGCCGCACTATGTCCTAGTAGCACAAGTCAGGGAGATGCCCAAAGACACTGACCAACTGGTCAGTGACAACAGGGAAGGGAGAGGAAAACAGAAAAATAATATATAATATGATATTTTAATATTTTATTCATTTTATGTTTTATACAGGTAAGGTACAGTACATTTTCAATTTGGAGGTTTTGCACACATTGTCTATAACAATTTTTTTTTTTTTTTTTTTTTTTTTTTTTTTTTAGAGTGAGAGAAATGCTGAATAAATGCATTGTGTAACTAAAAAATAAAAAATAATCGTGATTTCAGTATTTACCTAAATAATTGTGATACTGATTTTTTTTCCATAATCGAGCAGCCCTACATCTGATCCAGCTAATGGGGGTGTGGCTACAGCAGTGATGGACTTAAAATATATTGTGCAGGATGAAAAGCCAGGAGCAGGTTTGGAATTTACTGAAATTAACTCCTGCATCTGGACCCTGATCATCAGAAAATATAACAAATACTATCACCATTCTGCTGGTCTGCTAACAATCAGAGGCAAAGACATAACATCTTTCTTTTTATGGAAGACTTAGACATTAATCTATGAATCAGAGGTTAAGCATGGGTCTGCAGACATCATGTCCACAGCTCGTGCAGGGATAGTTTTTCCCTCCACTGCTCAGAGTTGAGTAATGCTACTTCCTAGACAAACTGAAGAGTGTGTCAAACTACACTGAGCTCTGGAAATTTAATGCCTCCACAGAGATCAGGTGACTCAAGGAAGAATTTAAAAGGCTCTGAAACGCGAATCCAACATGCATAATTCACCAAGAAGAAATTAATCAATAACAGTGGTACTTATGTAATTTTCTCACAGTGGTACATTTGTATTGTCCTGAACATTTAGAGTCACATTAACACTGATACATGGCCAAATGTATTTTTTTGTCTTATCTGCATTTCTGTTCCAAATTTTAAACAAGTCAAACTGTTATATACAGTTATGGTTCATATGTAAACATGAAATTGTTTGATTTCATGTCACTAAAGTGGACATGAAATCAAACAATTTTAAAGTGGTTTAAGTCGAGCCTTTTACCTTTAATTTGAAAGTATTGTTATCGAAAGCAAGAGCAGAAACTGGTTCCTTCCATCTATTCTCTATTCCCAGTTACTCAAACTAAGGCATGGGCTAAAGCAGGGGTGGCCAAGTTCGGTCCTCGAGAGCCACCTTCCTGACACTCTTAGTTGTCTCCCTGCTCCAACACACCTGAATCCAATGAAAGACTCATTAGCAGACTTTTAATGAGCCTTTCATTGGATTCAGGTGTGTTGGAGCAGGGAGACAACTAAGAGTAACAGGAAGGTGGCTCTCAAGGACAGAACTTGGCCACCCCTGGGCTAAAGCAATAAATTTTCATCTCACTGAAATTTTTTCCTGGCAAAAATCAATGGCAGCAATTCCCTAAAATGTGGCGTAGTGGGGGCACGCACTCTTTTTTCCTCAGTAAATACAATAAACACATTATACAGCATACAAATCTATTCTAAATAGCCTCTAAGGAGAGACAGACAAAGCATAAAAAGAATTCAAAACTTGAACATAAAAGGTACATAAAAGGGTGGTGGGGAGCGGGGTGTAGTCTTGATTCTGGGGGTTCTTGGGGTGCCCCCCTAGAACATTTTTTTAAAGACCAAGTCAAATTTTGTATATTCTGGTGAATTTCATAATGGGTATGAAATCCTCTGAAACAAAGAAAACTCACTTCAAACTGTTAAGTAAAAACACAGTATTAATTATGGGGAGGTCTGGGGGTGCTCCCCCAAAAATGTTTTAAAAGAGCAAGTCAAATTTTGTATATTCTAGTGAATTTTAATGGGTATGAAGTCTTCTGAAACAAAGAAAACTCACTTCAAACTGTAAAGTAAAAATTCTTTGTCTTCTGTAGTATTTTGATCTGTTCTAATCCAGTGAATGCACCAAATGGGTGCTGTGTTTCTGGCTGTACAGTCAATAAAATACAAAATTAGGGCCTAAAGCAACTGACAACGTTGTTCTGCTGTGCACAAAGTAACACTGTCACCAGTTTTGAAAACACATGCGCACTGAGAAACTCAAAACTGGCTTATTCATATTTAATCGGTAAAATGCTCTCACTCATAAAACAAACTAGGGCTGCAACTAACAATTATTTTAGTAATCGATTAATCATTTTTTGTTATGTTTGTTTGTTTTTTTACTTACATGTGAGTTTTGCCATTATTTCTTGAAGTGAGTTATTATTAAAAGGCCTTTTTCATGCAACATCAACATTTGAGCTTGTAATAAAGTTATGGTGTTATATTCTCGTCAAAAACATACCTGGAGTAATGTTTTTAATTTTGCACATACATACATCACCAACACACCACAGAGATTTCCATCAGGTTTCACCTGATTATGAGCATTTTTAGATGCCTACAGTAACTATCTCAACCACTGACAACATATTACACAGTAAGAGTCCACAAAAGTATTTTAAAGGTCTGACTAAAGTGTAATATGTGCTCTTTAGATATTTTCATGAAACAAAGACACAAATGTGCAGTTTACTGCATTTCATTTTTTTCTTGTGTAAAAACACAGCTTAGATATGGTTTGACCGAAACAAATTGTCATTAAACTTAAATAAAATAGGGATGAAGTGTAGGTTTAAGAGTCAGTAGGTGTTCACAGGAAAGTTATTTATTTCTATATGTATTTATTTATGTTCATTGTTAGTTGGTTTTACCTTTTCTGTTGTGTTTTGTTTTATCAGGTTCTTTTTGTCTGTTTGGCTAAAAGTATATTGTAGCAATATTAGTTATTATTACTTTTGTTGTTGCTATTATTATTATTATTATTATATAAATAAAAATAAATTAAAACTAGAAGCACTCAGTGCAAACCTCCGCCAAGGCCATGGGGTCACTGACGCCATAACATTTACACGCCGTGGAATCATTGAACCTAAAAAAGTCTAACAATGATGTTTGCTCAGTAGTAAAAAAAGTTTCATCTGCTGTGACTGGATAGCATGTATCCTTAGCACTTGGCATCACAGTTTAATGCAACTTGCACCTTTCCCAGAAGCTACTGTCATCTGAGCACTGATATTGATATTGCATGTGCTTATAGACAAAAGAGAGAGACAAAATTCAATTTATTATTCAACTAAACTGCAAATATATGAATTTTTTAACATTTATGAAACACTTCTCTAAACAAGGCCATAGGGTCACTGACCCTAAAGAGATTCCCTCCTTGGCACGGTGATCTATTCAACAATTCAGTGTTACAACCAAAACTATGATACATACACTTTTCTTTCCTTTATATATGACATCCTTGACCATGAAAACATACCACTAGAACTTGGAATCACTTTTATGTCTTTATTAGTTCAAACGTTATTGT
Organism: Thalassophryne amazonica; assembly: GCF_902500255.1. Lineage (NCBI taxonomy): Eukaryota > Metazoa > Chordata > Actinopteri > Batrachoidiformes > Batrachoididae > Thalassophryne > Thalassophryne amazonica. Next base: position 67,246,609 of record NC_047103.1, read on the forward strand.
ATAAAAACGATTTTTCGGTAATGGCGGTTTTCTTCTCGATCTAGCTCCATAACATTTGAAGCTACATCAAATCTGATGACACCTTACTGAATCAGTACAGATTCAGCTACAATTTGGTGTTAGTTGTGCATCTCTAGCTTCATTTGTCACCTCACACTGACACATTTTCCCTATATTTTTGCATATTCTGGATCACCAGATCCGGAATCCGGATCCGATCATCACCAAACTTTGTTATTTGATAGAACATTTGACTATGTTACACCCTAATTTTTTTCAAGCCTTTCTGCCTTGTTTTTGTGGAGTTAGAAACTAGAATGTCAAAATTCCTCCTATACATATATACATACATACATACATACATACATACATATACATACATACA